>NC_139990.1:26893561-27060383 GCF_964263955.1 Coregonus lavaretus
AGGAGTGAGGAGTGACTATAGTCTAAATAAGCGTAATGTCAATTGCGATAAAGTTATGGCCATCATTTTAATTGTTTAGGTAGACTGGTATGAAAGTAAGGTATTTTAATAATATTAATATACATATATTATTAGTTATTGTTGGGATGTGAATAGATTGTACTAATGCCATGAATTAGTTTCCTGTTAAAAGAGAGTCATACTTGTTTGACTGTATCGAGCTGAAAGAGTTATTTAAAGAAAGTTTGAATAGTTGGATGGAAAACATCTATTTGACAAAATTCTAATTGTTATTACTTTATTCTATGGTTTGCGTCACCAGTGGTGTATGCGAATATTTGGTGAATTTTAGAATGATAATGTATTTTCATTACGTGAACTAGGGGATGCAAGGAGCTTTGGCTATTATGCTGAGTGAATAAGCACCCATTTATAGTGGGTTCTAGATTTGTTGACTAAACAAACTTATGTTTTGAACTAAAGTAATGCAATAGGCTACAATTATAACATTATCAGAAAAAGGCACTATACGCTCATCTGTGGTCCGCTGTAGTTCAGTTGGTAGAGCACGGTGCTTGCAACGCCAGGGTTGGGTGTTTGATTCCCAAGGGGGGCTAGTATAAGTATAGAAATGTATGAGTTCACGAATTGAGTGTCGTTTGGAAAAAGAGCATCTGCTAAAATGTTAACGGGTATGGAGAGGAGAGTACGTGGTAGTCATTGAATAAGGTTTTGC
This sequence comes from Coregonus lavaretus, assembly GCF_964263955.1. Lineage (NCBI taxonomy): Eukaryota > Metazoa > Chordata > Actinopteri > Salmoniformes > Salmonidae > Coregonus > Coregonus lavaretus. The sequence goes on from NC_139990.1 coordinate 26,894,298, forward strand.
TAGATTAAACAAATGACAATAGTGGAAGGTGTAGTTAACTTAATAAAATGGGTTATTATCTAGTGTCTTCTAAGTGGGAGTTTTCTTTTAAGGATTGATGGGAGTCTCCTATATTATTAGGTTAGGGGTAAAGTAGGGCGACGTATCAAACAATTTTAAATGGATGCTGGGGTTAATGATTGTTGATGAGATAGGACTGGGGATATATGTATGATGTTTTTTGTGTAATTACTATCTTTGGATTGTTGATTATATGTTAACGACATGTATACTTTCTCTTCCAGGAACATGGGGATTTCTTTAGTGGGAGGTTTAAAAAGTCTGTAGGCTAGGGTGGAACTAGATAGTAAAATTAAGTAGTTTTATTTTTAGGTTGTCATAGGGAGTTACAAAAATAAATAAGGCCTGGCCATTTTTGTTTGTTTATTGTTTTACTATATGGTGTTCAAATAACCACAAACAAACTACTTAGTATGAAATGTTAGTTGTATAGGATTTTTATTTCTATTTGTTTTGTTTTTTGATGGGATGGAAGTGAAATATCTTAAAGGGGCATACACATGTAATTTGGGTTATTTACTGAGGGATAAGTAAATATGTGTGATTTATTTTGAAAAGAGCTGTACTAAGGAATTACAACATTTATGAAAGGTTTTGATGGTTGTTAGAAGTAGTATACTATAGGATGAAACAATTCATTGAATGATTTCAATGACCTCTGAAATCTGTCCTGACTTTATAGTGTGACCTGATCACCCGCACTGTGAATTCTAGAGGCATGCTGAATTAAGGGGTTAGATAAAATAAGGGTAATTGTGAAGAAGTTTACAAATTGGAAAAATCCTATATATAAATTAGTCTAAACAGGACAAGGATGTAGTAAGAGAGTTAGTCCTGAAGGAGAAGTATTCCTTGAATAGTGTTATGGAATACAGTTAAGTAAAGATATGCTCAAGGGTTGTCATTTTAAGGTTAGTTATTATGTTAGGTTTGATAGGCAACATTGTTTTGTTTTGTTTTTTGTACACATGAATCACGATGTGATGTATGTGTCCAAGGGGGGAAGTTGGGATTACAGAGGTTTTAATGGGTTTTAATGGTTTATTATGGTTTTGTGGGGAAGTATGCAAGGTGTATTAAGGATGTGAGCAGTAGTAATAATGTGTTATGGGTTAGGTTAAATCATTTTTGTTTTTGTGATAGGAGGCATGGTGTAGAGGTGGTCTGTCTATGAAATAAGTGGACTACAACAAGCTGGAAGCAGGTGTGCTTCATAATCTCAAGGCTTCTCTTGACGGATGAGAGGACATGAGTAGCATACTGTGTCTCACCTAACCTAACAATGTTCTTAAGATTTTCTTTTCATGGGTGAAGATAACTATGCCCAACTGAGTAGGATAATCTGAGTATTTTCTGTGCCCTGGAGTACTGATAATAACAATAAAGAGCAGAAGAACAAGACATAGAAGGGATATAGACAGGAGTAGAATGTAGATTCTTGCACAGGCAGGAACCATAACTAAAAATACAGGAAGGGATCACTATTAAAATACAAGGGTTAAATAGTATTGGTGTGTGAGAAACCAGCACAAAGAGTATGGGGAAGTCACATGGGGTAGTGTGACCTTAAGGTAATGAAAGAAAGAGACAGGTGAATCATAGACATAAGGAAAACAGTCCAATACTTAGATAAACAATTTGATGTAGTATTTGGTGTTAGATTTTCAGGGGAGAGTGTTATTAGAAGAGAGAAGTGTAAGCAATTGTTAGAATAGGAACAAGGAAAGGGAAACACCAGAGTAATGTCAAATAGAGTATGAGCAAAAATATAGGAATGTTACAATAAAACAATTGGGTTATATAATTTGGAAGAATTCAAGGGAGAATGTGAAACATAATGATTTGTCATGTAGACAATGTTAATAGGGATGTTTTGGATTGGAAATTAACTCAACTGAATTGTTATGATCTGTCCTTTCCTGAGGTTACTACGGATGGTGTCGTAATGCATTGCAGAGATCAATTGGCTCAGAACGGTGTAAACCTCAATAAAAACCAAAAATCCTCTACTCGGCTGAAGAGGAACAACAAAGGCGTTGAAGAGGTTCCTGTCTGACCCACCTCTGCCCTGAATCCAGCATCAAATCAAAGCAATCAAATGCCTTCTCTTTTGTGTTTTTTCTTTCAAGAATGTGAGGAAAGAGGTATATGCAAATGCAACGTTCTTCCTAGTTTGGGTATACTGGTTTGCACATGGACAAAACAGGATGATGGTGGAGGTGTGGTGGTTCAGGTGTGACATTGGAATTTGGACATTGCTATGGGTAATCCAAGATGAACTATGAAGAACATAATGAAGAACATAATGAAGACGCCAGAAGATTGAGTGCCGGTAGAGGAAGGGAGTATTAGTTGAGGTAGTATGTTGATTAAGGAGGTATTATACACTACTAAATTTATAGTAATTTGAACAATGCATTAGGGTACTGATCTGATGTAATTCTTGTTATGAGGGAGTTAATGCTAGAATTATTATAATATAAATGTACATTCGGCCAGTATCGATATGTGCCAAGGTGAGAGTTTTACTTTGAATGATGGAACAAAGGTGACTAATTAAGAATTGTCATTCTAAAGTTGTTTTGGGTAATTAATTTGATTATGATTATAAATTATAAGTGGACTGATCTGAATAACTTATTAATATTAATATTTAGTGATGTTGACATGGCAATTACTTGATTAGATATGGATATTGATTATTTTGATTGTTATAATACTTGTGATATGAGTGATTAATCTTTGTATTATTTGGGACAATATTGGAATGTCCCATAGGGGGGATATATGGTAGTATTTTATGTATCATTATGGCACATGTAGGGAGATGTCAAAGGTAAGGTGATGATATTGGTAATAGACATGATTAGGTTTGAATGAATGTATGTGCTCTGTCGCAGGGCCTTCCAAACTGTGGCCCATGGGCTTGTTATAGACACATGGTATGCATTACTGTAGTTTTTTTTAAGAAGGGGCTTAAGCCACGCAGCCAATAGAATGATAGAATGAGAGGCTTCATATAGAAAAAAGCATTCATGACCTTTTGGAGTGGACATTGTGTGACAGCTGGACGTTGAAAAAGAAGGGTGGTGCAGAACTAAAATAAGTTAGGAATGTACGCATGTTTGTTCATTTGTGTGTATATAAGAGATCTCTAAGCCAGAGAGAGACAGTCTTTTCTCCCTGGAGAAAGGCTCGGCTTTGTTCTTTAATAAAGTCTAAATTCTTAAATTCACAGGCTCTGATGTCTTGAGAGATATTTTTTGAGTTGATTATCTAGTCAAATGTTTCTACGACAGGGGCGGCCCGTCAGGAAGTCCAGGATCCAGTTGCAGAGGGAGGTGTTTAGTCCCAGGATCCTTAGCTTAGTGATGAGCTTTGAGGGCACTATGGTGTTGAATGCTGAGCTGTAGTCAATGAATAGCATTCTCACGTAGGTGTTCCTCTTGTCCAGGTGGGAAAGGGCAGTGTGGAGTGCGATAGAGATTGCATCATCTGTGGATCTGTTGGGGCGGTATGCAAATTGGAGTGGGTCTAGGGTTTCTGGGTTTATGCTGTTGATGTGAGCCATGACCAGTCTTTCAAAGCACTTCATGGCTACAGACGTCAGTGCCACGGGTCGGTAGTCATTTAGGCAGGTTATCTTAGAGTTCTTGGGCACGGGGACTATGGTGGTCTGCTTGAAACATGTTGGTATTACAGACTCAGTCAGGGACATGTTGAAAATGTCAGTGAAGACACTTGCCAGTTGGTCAGCACATGCTCGGAGTACACGTCCTGGTAATCCGTCTGGCCCTGCGGCCTTGTGAATGTTGACCTGCTTAAAAGTCTTACTCACATCGGCTACGGAGAGCGTGATCACATAGTCGTCCGGAACAGCTGGTGCTCTCATGCATGCTTCAGTGTTGCTTGCCTCGAAGCGAGCATAGAAGTGGTTTAGCTCGTCTGGTAGGCTTGTGTCACTGGGCAGCTCGCGGCTGTGCTTCCCTTTGTAGTCTGTAATAGTTTTCAAGCCCTGCCACATCCGACGAGCGTCAGAGCCAGTGTAGTATGATTCAATCTTAGACCTGTATTGACTCTTTGCCTCTTTGATGGTTCGTCGGAGGTCATAGCGGGATTTCTTATAAGCGTCCGGGTTAGAGTCCCGTTCCTTGAAAGCGGCAGCTCTACCCTTTAGCTCAGTGCGGATGTTTCCTGTAATCCATGGCTTCTGGTTGGGGTATGTACGTACGGTCACTGTGGGGACGACATCATCGATGCACTTATTGATGAAGCCAGTGACTGATGTGGTGTACTCCTCAATGCTGTCTGAAGAATCCCGGAACATGTTCCAGTCTGTGCTAGCAAAACAGTCCTGTAGCTTAGCATCTGCGTCATCTGACCACTTTTTTATTAGCCGAATCACTGGTGCTTCCTGCTTCAGTTTTTGCTTATAAGCAGGAATCAGGAGGATAGAGTTATGGTCAGATTTGCCAAATGGAGGGCGAGGGAGAGCTTTGTATGCGTCTCTGTGTGTGGAGTAAAGGTGGTCTAGAGTTTTTTCCCCTCTGGTTGCACATTTAACATGCTGGTAGAAATTAGGTAGAACGGATTTAAGTTTCCCTGCATTAAAGTCCCCTGCTACTAGGAGCGCTGCATCTGGATGAGCGTTTTCCTGTTGATTAATGGCCTTGTACAACTCATTCAGTGCAATCTTAATGCCAGCATTGGTTTGTGGTGGTAAATAGACAGCTATGAAAAATATAGATGAAAACTCTCTTGGTAAATAGTGTGGTCTACAGCTTATCATAAGATACTCTACCTCAGGCGAGCAAAACCTTGAGACTTCCTTAGTATTTGATTTTGTGCACCAGCTGTTGTTTACAAATATACAGAGACCGCCACCCCTCGTCTTACCCGAGTCTGCCGTTCTGTCCTGCCGATGTAGCGTATAGCCTGCTAGCTGAATGTTATCATTGTCGTCGTTCAGCCACGACTCCGTGAAACATAAGATATTACAGTTTTTAATGTCCCGTTGGTAGGATAACCGTAATCTTAAATCGTCCATTTTATTCTCCAAAGCTTGAACGTTGGCTAATAGGATTGATGGGAGAGGCAGTTTACTCGTTCGCCGTCGGATCCTTACAAGGCACCCGGATCTGCGTCCACGGTATCTCCGTCTCTTCCTCACGCGAATGACGGGGATCTGGGCCTTGTCGGGAGTCTGTAGAATATCCTTCGCGAACGCCTCGTTGAAGAAAAAGTGTTCGTCCAACGCGAGGTGAGTACTCGCTGTCCTGATATCCAGAAGCTCTCTTTGGTTATAAGAGACGATGGCAGAAACATTATGTACAAAATAAATTACAAATAACGCGGAAAAACACACATAATAGTACAATTGGTTAGAGGGCTGTAAAACGGCAGCCATCTTCTTCCGGCGCTGTTCAAACTCCCACTCTACGGTGGGAAATACACATTCAGAGATTATCCGCTCACCCACACCGCGTCTCACAAAGACACGGCGGTTGGAACCAAAAATCTCAAATTTGGACTCCAAACCAAAGGACAAATTTCCACTGGTCTAATGTCCATTGCTCGTGTTTCTTGGCCCAAGCAGGTCTCTTCTTCTTACTGGTGTCCTTTAGTAGTGGTTTCTTTGCAGCAATTCGACCTTGAAGGCCTGATTCACACAGTCCCCTGTGAACAGTTGATGTTGAGATGTGTCTGTGACTTGAACTCTGTGAAGCATTTATGTGGGCTGCAATTTCTGAGGCTGGTAACTCTAATTAACTTATCCTCTGCAGCAGAGGTAACTCTGGGTCTTCCATTCCTGTGGCGGTCCTCATGAGAGCCAGTTTTATCATAGCGCTTGATGGTTTTTGCGACTGCACTTGAAGAAACTTTCAAAGTTCTTGACATTTTCCGTATTGACTGACCTTCATGTCTTAAAGTAATGATAGACTGTCTTTTCTCTTTGCTTATTTTAGCTGTTCGTGCCATAATATGGACTTGGTCTTTTACCAAATAGGGCTATCTTCTGTATACCCCCCCTCCACCCCACCCCACCTACCTAGCCAACTGATTGGCTCAAACACATTAAGGAGGAAAGAAATTCCACAAATTAACTTTTAAGAAGGCACACCTGTTAATTTAAATGCATTCCAGGTGACTACCTCATTAAGCTGGTTGATAGAATGCAAAGAGTGTGCAAAGCTGTCAAGGCAAAGGGTGGCTATTTGAAGAATCTCAAAAATAAAATATATTTTGATTTGTTTAACACGTTTTTGGTTACTACATGATTCCATATTTGTTATTTCATAGTTTTGATGTCTTCTCTATTATTCTACAATGTAGAGGATAGTAAAAAATTAAGAAAACCCCTGGAATGAGTAGGTGTGACCAAACTTTTGACTGGTAGTGTGTATATATATATTCATGAAATATATCAAATGAGAACTATCTTTCTGTTACCAGTCTTAGCTCTTTTGTGAATGTCAGCAACTATTTTACACATTTCTCTTGTACCTTTTTAATATACCGACCTATCCGGTCTCGTGGATTAATTTAATGGGACTGTCCAACACTAAACCACCAAAGTCAACATTACCAAATATCATCATAACATTAAATATTAGTCATTTCTACAGAAACATCCAAATGCTTGACAGAGACATTGGAAGAGGTCATGAATGTGTCCATTTAGATTTTCCCGGGGAAACTTCCAGCTTCAATCTGATCATCCCATTTTGCCACCTGAGAGAGAGAGAGAGAGAGAGAGAGAGAGAGAGAGAGAGAGAGAGAGAGAGAGAGAGAGAGAGAGAGAGAGAGAGAGAGAGAGAGAGAGAGAGAGAGAGAGAGAGAGAGAGAGAGAGAGAGAGAGAGAGAGAGACTCAGTAAATGTCCTGTGGTAGATAACACAATGACAGATAAAAGATGACAATTGAGAAGGGAAGAGGGGAGAGTTTATCTTGAAATTTGTGACCAGTCACATCACCTTTAACCTTGCATTAACAAGCATGTTTCTTATAACTGATGACTGGCACCACTGATTTGAATAGAAGTCTCTTCAGTGGGTACATGTTTGAAAGCTAATATACATTAGTGTGTTCAAAGTGAACTGTAGGGCAGTATGGTGCAGAGAGAATTAGTGAACGAGTGACACATACCCAGCTCAAGGGGAACAGGCTCTTGTAGACTCTCTGGTACCACTCACAGGGTGCAATGTCCTGGCCTTTGTCTGACAGAGCCTTGTTACATATGTGGAAGTATGGACGGAGGAAGGGACATGTTAGTGCTGAATAACAAAATGTATATGAATGGATCAAGGGGATATTTTCATTAATTTAGCCTTTATAGTGCCAGTAATTTGCACTTAATACACAAGGATACTTCAAGTATTCAAATAAGTAGGGCAACAACAGTAGTCAATAGCAATCTGAGTAGATGAGTGCTCATTATGGTCAGTGACAGTTGTAAATGTCTGTTGACAATTAAGGTGCTCACATTGTACTAGGCTACATAATACAGATGGATAGATGAGGCCTTATACTGTGCACACTGCAAATTAATATGTGTATTAATAATGGCCCAAATAAATCCAAAATGTGAATCACAAAGGAGAGAAAAAAATACTCAATAGCAGGTGCCCATTCAGCATTTGGGTTAGGCCTAGAGTTAGGATTAGCCTAACTAAGCATTCACACAATTACCAGTATCAATGCAGCAAAAACCATTTGAGCAAGTGAAACAATTGAACTGTCACCTATCCTCTTGGCCCCTCTCTCCTCTTGGCCCCTCTCTCCTCACTGGCCTCTCTCTGTGCTGGAGATATGTAATAGGAGCGCAGAAAAGGGAGGAGGAGGCGGCGAACAGCCTGTCTGCCTGCAGTATGAAAAATGTATGCACTCACTAACTGTAAGTCGCTCGGGATAAGAGCGTCTGTAGCTCAGTTGGTTTAGCATGGCGCTTGCAACGCCAGGGTTGTGGGTTCGTTTCCCTCGGGGGGCCAGTATGAAAATGTATGCACTCACTAACTGTAAGTCGCTCTGGATAAGAGCGTCTGCTAAAATGTAGAAACAATTAAAATAAGGGCTGTGTTTCATGTAGACGTTTTGATAACCATGTAAATCTCTCTAGGATAAGGTGACTTATCAATATATTCGCCTGTATTTACCCCCCCAAAATGAAATGCTAATTATCTGCTAATGTGGCCAACATAAAGAACTACAAATGCCATGACGATCTAGACAAGACTACCGAATCGAGGCATTAGGTAGTTAATCGAAGATTAACTATCCAATGTTAGGTACAGTTGAAGTCGGAAGTTTACATACACCTTAGCCAAATACATTTAAAACTCAGTTTTTCACAATTCCTGACATTTAATCCTAGTAAAAATCCCCTGTTTTAGGTCAGTTAGGATCACCACTTTATTTTAAGAATGTGAAATGTCAGAATAATAGTAGAGAGAATGATTTATTTCAGCTTTTATTTCTTTCATCACATTCCCAGTGGGTCAGAAGTTTCCAGCAAAGCACCCCCACGGCATTATACTGCCACCCCGTGCTTCACGGTTGGGATGGTGTTCTTTGGCTTGCAAGCGTGCAGTTGCAAACCATAGTCTGGCTTTTTTATGATGGTTTTGGAGCAGTGGCTTCTTCCTTGCTGAGCGGCCTTTCAGGTTATGTCGATATAGGACTTGTTTTACTGTGGATATAGATACTTTTGTACCTGTTTCCTCCAGCATCTTCACAAGGTCCTTTGCTGTTGTTCTGGGATTGATTTGCACTTTTCGCATCAAAGTATGTTCATCTCTAGGAGACAGAACGCATCTCCTTCCTGAGCAGTATGACGGCTGCGTGGTCCCATGGTGTTTATACTTGCGTGCTATTGTTTGAACAGATGAACGTGGTACCTTCAGGCATTTGGAAATTGCTCCCAAGGATGAACCAGACTTGTGGAGGTCTACAATTTTTTTTCTGAGGTCTTGGCAGATTTCTTTTGATTTTCCCATCATGTCAAGCAAAGAGGAGTTTGAAGGTAGGCCTTGAAATACATCCACAAGTGCACCTCCAATTGACTCAAATTATGTCAATTAGCCTATCAGAAGCTTCTAAAGCCATGACATCATTTTCTGGAATTTTCCGAGCTGTTTAAAGGCACAGTCAACTTAGAGTATGTAAACTTCTGACCCACTGGAATTGTGTCACAGTGATTTATAAGTGAAATAATCTGTCTGTAAACAATTGTTGGAAAAATTACTTGTGTCATGCACAAAGTAGATGTCCTAACCGACTTGCCAAAACTATAGTTTGTTAACAAGAAATTTGTGGAGTGGTTGAAAAACGAGTTTTAATGACTCCAACCTAAGTGTACGTAAACTTCCGACTTCAACTGTAAATGTAGTAATGAATAAATTGGCAACATTTATTTAAATTGACAATTCTGTGAACTGTCTTGTGCAAGTTTTAAATTGGCACAATACCTGTTAGCAAAGGTGTCAGCTAGAGATGACGTGCAGGAGCTTGCAGGGATTTGTAGTTTTGATGCTAATTAGCATTTTCGAATCTGAGAGTAAATAGAGCCGACTATATTGATAAAAGTCACCTTGCCCGAGAGAGATTTACATGGTTATCAAAACGTCACGCCAGGGTAAGCTTACACGAAACACAGCCCTTATTTTAAGTGTTTCTAAAATCCCCTATGGGAAAAATGAATGGTGGAAAAACGATTGGAACAATTTCCCTGTTTGACCACTAGGTTTCATGGGTATTATGACACCTCCACTGTGGGGCACTATAGACACCAATGCAATAGCAGCTGGGTCTGGTCTATTAAAGGCGTCCTCATACATAGGTTTGACAGAACTCGACTAGGAGAAGTGAACGTCTTTGCTCGCATACTCCCTTAATATACCTTTGCTTGAAAAATTAGAAAAAAAAAGTGGCAATATCACTGTTTGTCCCTCATGAGACACCGTAAGCCAGTACACTTCCTCAAAATAGTCTGAAGCTGTGTTCGAATACTCATACTAACTGCACTAACCTGTACTATTTGTGATGTAAATTGAGTATGTAGTATGCTTATTGGTCATAGTATGGATATAGTTAGTATGCCAAAAGTTCCCGGATGTCACACTACATTCGCCAAAATACGAAGTATACAAGCAGTGGACACTATTTCCGTGCTTTTAGGGCCCATAATGCAAGTCTTCAGAAAATGGGTGTGGCTTCATAACATTTTCAGATTTGAAGAAAATGGTGGAAAATATGCAGTCGAAGTCCGGATACAAATTCATTGCTTTAACTATTAATGACATATGTTGGCTGACAATTTGTTAGCTACGCTAGCCTTACAAACCACATAGGATATCATTACAGCAGTTGCTTGTATGTACCTATAATATGCCATTTAGCAGACGCTTTTATCCAAAGCGACTTACAGTCATGCGTGCATACATTTTTTGTGTATGGGTGGTCCCGGGGATCGAACCCACTACCTTGGCGTTACAAGCGCCGTGCAACTACCTAACGTTAGTTGGCTACTAATACATCGAACTTGCCAGTATATGAAATCTAAGTAACTACACAACATTTATTGACTTGATTATTCACGTCATTCTCAATGGACATTGTTAATGAAGTCCTAAGATGGGGCGGCAGGTAGCTTAGTGGTTAACAGCGTTGTGCCAATAACTGAAAGGTCGCTGGTTCTAATCCCCGAGCCAACCAGGTGAAAAATATGTCGATGTGCCCTTGAGCAAGGCACTTAACCCTAATTGCTCATGTAAGTTGCTCTGGATAAGAGCGTCTGCTAAATGACTAAAATGTAATGCATAGCTAACAAATGACTAACAAGCTAGCAAGAAGTTGTATAGTATCAACTTCCGGTAAACAGGTGAGGTGCTAGTACACTCAACTGAAAGGATACCATTTGTTTACAGTGTACTAAAATGAACTAGTAGTATATACACACACTCATTAAGTGTGTTAGTATGGGTATTCGAACACAGCTCAAATTAATTTAAGATAACTCAAGAAATCTGTAATGAATTTTGACGTTTTTGCCAAGGAGGTCTTCATTATTGTGATGTTTTTGCCGAGTAGTTCTTAATTATTTTGACATTTTTGCTGAGGAGATCTTACATGGTACCCAGACCGCACGCGTGCGTCCGCGTTCACAAGTTTATTTTGTCCCCCCACACCAGAATGCACAAGGTCATCTACTCCGATAATGAATCCACAGATAAAACGGTAACAGTTAGTTTTCTAGTAATCTCCTCCATCAGGCTTCTTCTTCTTCTTCTTCTTTGGACTTTATATGGCGGTTGGCAACCAACTTTATGGTGCATTACCACAACCAATTGGACAAGAGCATAGACCTCAGTTCGTCTTTCAATCACCCACGTGGGTAGATGCTCCTAAAAACCAATGAGGAGATGGGAGAGGCAGGACTTGCAGCGCGTTGAGCGTCACTAGTAGAACCGAGTTGAATTTTAGCGCCTGGCCACGCAGACGCTCGTTGACGCGCGCGAGCATTGTGGGTGCAATGATTGAATAACATGTATGTGTACATTTATTTTGCAACGCATGCGATGCGTGTTAGTCACGCAATTTTACATCTAACTAAGTTTGGTGCAGTATTTCTCTAGTGAAAAAAATTGCATGAAAACTAGTCGTCTGTTGTTGAGCGACAACAAACACTTCATTGAATAATCCCTACTGTTGACCAATCACCGACGAAGGGGCGTAGACTTCGGGTACCGAACTTCAACTAGTCTCAAGAATAAAAAATTGTGTGCTGGAATCGCCCCCCAAAAACCCGCCGAACACCAAAAACGAACACATACTTCAATAAATGTGATCATAATAAATGCACAAACTTTTTTTCGACTGGGAAGCATACAGTAAGCTTTAGTTCATTGACTTCCATTGAAACAGAAAAAGCTGGGACTCCCTGAAAAGTCCCAACGGATATTACTTTTCGTAGCAAGTTAGAGAGCATTTTCTCTAACCCTAACCTTAACCTAATTCTCCTAACCATGCTAATAAAACTTGAAACTTGAAACGTTACTTCTCCTAACCTGCTGCATAAATTCTCTTAACCTGCTACGAAAAAAGTCACTTCTGGTCATATACAGTGGGGAGAACAAGTATTTGATACACTGCCGATTTTGCAGGTTTTCCTACTTACAAAACATGTAGAGGTCTTTAATTTTTATCATAGGTACACTTCAACTGTGAGAGACGGAATCTAAAACAAAAATCTAGAACATCACATTGTATGATTTTTAAGTAATTAATTGGCATTTTATTGCATGACATAAGTATTTGATCACCTACCAACCAGTAAGAATTCCGGCTCTCACAGACCTGTTAGTTTTTCTTTAAGAAGCCCTCCTGTTCTCCACTCATTACCTGTATTAACTGCACCTGTTTGAACTCGTTACCTGTTTAAAAGACACCTGTCCACACACTCAATCAAACAGACTCCAACCTCTCCTCAATGGCCAAGACCAGAGAGCTGTGTAAGGACATCAGGGATAAAATTGTAGACCTGCACAAGGCTGGGATGGGCTACAGGACAATAGGCAAGCAGCTTGGTGAGAAGGCAACAACTGTTGGCGCAATTATTAGAAAATGGAAAAAGTTCAAGATGACGGTCAATCACCCTCGGTCTGGGGCTCCATGCAAGATCTCACCTCGTGGGGCATCAATGATCATGAGGAAGGTGAGGGATCAGCACAGAACTACAAGGCAGGACCTGGTCAATGACCTGAAGAGAGCTGGGACCACAGTCTCAAAGAAAACCATTAGTAACACACTACGCCGTCATGGATTACAATCCTGCAGCGCACGCAAGGTCCCCCTGCTCAAGCCAGCGCATGTCCAGGCCCGTCTGAAGTTTGCCAATGACCATCTGGATGATCCAGAGGAGGAATGGGAGAAGGTCATGTGGTCTGATGAGACAAAAATATAGCTTTTTGGTCTAAACTCCACTCGCCGTGTTTGGAGGAAGAAGAAGGATGAGTACAACCCCAAGAACATCATCCCAACCGTGAAACATGGAGGTGGAAACATCATTCTTTGGGGATGCTTTTCTGCAAAGGGGACAGGACGACTGCACCGCATTGAGGGGAGGATGGATGGGGCCATGTATCGCGAGATCTTGGCCAACAACCTCCTTCCCTCAGTAAGAGCATTGAAGATGGGTCGTGGCTGGGTCTTCCAGCATGACAATGACCCGAAACACACAGCCAGGGCAACTAAGGAGTGGCTCCGTAAGAAGCATCTCAAGGTCCTGGAGTGGCCTAGCCAGTCTCCAGACCTGAACCCAATAGAACATCTTTGGAGGGAGCTGAAAGTCCATATTGCCCAGCGACAGCCCCGAAACCTGAAGGATCTGGAGAAGAGTGGGCCAAAATCCCTGCTGCAGTGTGTGCAAACCTGTTCAAGACCTACAGGAAACGTATGATCTCTGTAATTGCAAACAAAGGTTTCTGCACCAAATATTAAGTTCTGCTTTTCTGATGTATCAAATACTTATGTCATGCCATAAAATGCAAATTAATTACTTAAAAATCATACAATGTGATACAATTCCGTCTCTCACAGTTGAAGTGTACCTATGATAAAAATTACAGACCTCTACATGCTTTGTAAGTAGGAAAACCTGCAAAATCGCCAGTGTATCAAATACTTGTTCTCCCCACTGTATGTATAGAAGTGGAGTGTTTTTAGGGAATCTCAGTTGCAGCTTGGTTTCATAGACTAGACGTAACATAGTAAATCCAGGCCACTCAATTGAGTATGATATGTACATAAGACAAATGGTTACTTAAGGCAAAAACGGTCAGGGTGGATGGATGGGTGGGTGTATATGTGGGTGTATATTGTATCTGAAAAGCTTATGATAATAGCTGCTTTGTTTTAGGATTGTTTGAGCAGATTTGAGCTTTGTGGTTTAAGAAGTTAAAGGGGCAATTTGCGTTTTAAACAATAACAAAGCTACACCCCTCCACTGTTTTTGTAAACGGATAAGGGATGGGGCTGGAGAAATGTTAGCACTTTCAAATTGATAGGCAGAGCAATGGATGCAAGGACTGATCATCCATTATGCATGTCAAATTAAGTATATGTCATTTTCAGGAGCTCATAAAAATGATGCTATTGATTTAAGATTAAGTACTTTGGATGATGCCCACATTGATCGTGTTCTTGCTTACAAATATCTGGGCATCTGGATAGACCATAAGCTGTCTTTTAAAAAGCATATTGATAAGTTAGCTAAAGTAACTGACCAGTGAAAATCTCCCTTTTAACCCATACCCAAAAATATTGTTGACCCCACCTCAAACTTGTATCTCAAAAAGACGTTTAAAAATTGCTTGCTAATTCCTCAGAGGGTGATGTCAATGGCCAATCAGCAGTCTGATGAATATTTTTAATAACCGTTATATGTCCACACCATTCTGTTGTTGGTGTATGCCCACACCATTCCAACATAGAAAAGCTGATTGTTAACATACACTACGAGTCAGAAGTTTGGACACACCTACTCATTCAAGGGTTTTTCGTTATTTTTTGCTATTTTTTACATTGTAGAATAATAATGAAGACATCAAAACTATGAAATAACACATATGGAATCATGTAGTAACCAAAAAAGTGTTAAACAAATCAAAATATATTTTATATTTGAGATTCGTCAAATAGCCACCCTTTGCCTTTATGACAGCTTTGCACACTCTTGGCATTCTCTCAACCAGCTTCATGAGGTAATGCATTTAAATTAACAGGTGTGCCTTCTTAAAAGATAATTTGTGGAATTTCTTTCCTTCTTAATGCTTTTGAGCCAATCAGTTGTGTTGTGACAAGGTAGGGGGGGTATACAGAAGATAGCCCTATTTGGTAAAATACCAAGTCCATATTGTGGCAAACAGCTCAAATAAGCAAAGATAAATTACAGTCCATCATTATTTTAAGACATGAAGGTCAGTCAATACGGAAAATGTCAAGAACTTTGAAAGTTTCTTCAAGTGCAGTCGCAAAAACTATGACTATGATGAAACTGGCTCTCATGAGGACCACCACAGGAAAGGAAGACCCAGAGTTACCTCTGCTGCAGAGGATAAGTTCATTAGACTTACCAGCCTCAGAAATTGCAGGCCAAAGAAATGCTTCACAGAGTTCAAGTCACAGACACATCTCAATATTAACTGTTCGGAGGGGACTCTGTGAATCAGGCCTTCATGGTCGAATTGCTGCAAAGAAACCACTACTAAAGGACACCAATAATAAGAAGAGACCTGCTTGGGACAAGAAAAACAAGCAATGGACATTAGACCGGTGGAAATGTGTCCTTTGGTCTGGAGTCCAAATTTAAGATGTTTGGTTCAAACCTCTGTGTCTTTGTGAGACGTGGTGTGGGTGAACGGAGGATCTCCGCATGTGTAGTTCCCACCGTAAAGCATGGAGGACGAGGTGTTATGGTGTGGGTGTGCTTTGCTGGTGACACTGTTGGTGATTTATTTAGAATTCAAGGCACACTTAACCTGTCACGAACGTTGACTGATGACTCGTGGAACCAAGGCGCAGCGTGATAAGCGTACATCTTTAATTAGTACTTAACACACGAACAAAACCAAAACAACAAACCAACGATACGTGACAGAAGATCCCACCTAAAGAGGACCAAGCAGCGTGTCCAGGAACAGACAGCCTGGACTTGGGAGGAGATCCTGGACGGGAAGGGATCCTGGACTTGGGAAGAGATTTAGGCCGGAATGGATCGCCGTCCTTGGGAGGAGACTGTGGAGGCGCGCTACAGAGAGGAGCAGCGGCAACGCAGAGGGTACCGGCCGAGGAGGAAGCCCGAGAGACAGCCCCAAGACAATTTTTTGGGGGGGCTAAAAGGGTGGTTGGCGGAGCCTAGAGTTAGAGCAGAGCCAACTCCCCGTACTCAGGCTAGGAAGCGTGAGACTGGGCAGGCTCCGTGTTATGCGGAGCCACGTACTGTGCCGCGAGTGTTCCGGCACAGTCCTGTACGTCCGGTGCTAGCACCACGCACGTGTCGTGCTAAGATGGGCATGCAGCCAGGACGGGGTGTGCCGGCTCAACGCTCGTGGCCTCCAGTACGCCTCCTCGGTCCCATATATCCTGCGCCAGTGCCACGTGCTGTAGCGCCAGTACGAGTGCACAGCCCTGTACGTCCTGTGCTGATGCCTCACACATATTGTGTGGAAATAGGCATTCAGCCAGGACGGGTTGTGTCAGCTCTCCGCTCCAGACCTCCAGTCCGCCTCCACAGTCCGGCCCGGCCCGTTCCGGCTCCCCGCACCAAGCCAATGGTGCGTGTTCCCAGTCCAGCCCGGCCTGTTCCTTCTCCCCGCACCAAGCCAGTGGTGCGTGTTCCCAGTCCAGTCCGGCCTGTTCCTGTCCCTCGCACCAAGCCAGTGGTGCGCGTCGCCAGCCCGGTCCGGCCTGTTCCTGTCCCTCGCACCAAGCCTGTGGTGCGCGTCGTCAGCCCGGTCCGGCCCGTTCCTGCTCCCCGCACCAAGCCAGTGGTGCGCGTCGTCAGCCCGGTCCGGCCCGTTCCTGCTCCCTGCACCAAGCCAGTGGTGCGTGTGTCCAGTCCGGCACGGCCCGTGCCTGTTCCACCGGTGCCTGGTCCGGCACCGGTCAGCTGCTCCACTCCAGAGTCAGAGCAATCCGCTCCACCGGGGTCCGGTCCAACTCCAGTCAGCGGATCCACTCCGGAGCCAGAGCAATCCGCTCCACCGGTGTCCAGTCCAGCTCCGGCCAGCGGCTCCAGTCCGGAGCCGGTAAGGTCTGGTCCACCGTCGTCGGGTCCAGCTCCAGTCAGCGGGGCCAGACCAGACCAGGGGCGCAACGGGGAGGTGGAGAAAAGGTGGTGGTCACGCCCGGAGCCGGAGCCGCCTCCGAGGCGGAATTCCCACCCGGCCCCTACCCTCTTGTGTTTGTGTGGCGCGGTCGCAGTCCGCGCCTTTGGGGGTGGGGGTACTGTCACGCCCTGGCTCTGGGGACTCTTAAATGTTGAGCCAGGGTGTGGATTTTCTATGTTTAGTTTTCTATGTTTTTTGTTCTAGATCGTTTAGTTCTATGTTGGCCAGGGTGGTTCCCAATCAGAGACAGCTGTAGCTCGTTGTCTCTGATTGGGGACCATACTTAGGCAGCCTGTTGGCACCAGTTAGTTTGTGGGATCTTGTTCCGTAAAGGTTTGTGTTGTTGTAACCTCAGGACTTCACGTATCGTTCATTTTGTTGTTTTGTTTGTGTGTTGTGTACTAAATAAAATGTACGCTTATCACGCTGCGCCTTGGTCCGTCTCATCTAATAACGATTGTGACATAACCAGCATGGCTACCACAGCATTCTGCAGCGATACGCCATCCCATCTGGTTTGGGCTTAGTGGGACTATCATTTGTTTTTCAACAGGACAATGACCCAACACACCTCCAGGCTGTGTAAGGGCTATTTTACCAAGAAGGAGAGTGATGTAGTGCTGCATCAGTTGACCTGGCCTCCACAATCCCCTGACCTCAACCCAATTGAGATGGTTTGGGATGAGTCGGACGGCAGTGAAGGAAAAGCAGCCAACAAGTGCTCAGCATAGGTGGGAACTCCTTCAAGACTGTTGGAAAAGCATTCCAGGTGAAGCTGGTTGAGAGAATGCCAAGAGTGTGCAAAACTGTCATAAAGGCAAAGGGTGGCTAGTTGAAGAATCTCAAATATAAAATATATTTTGATTTGTTTAACACTTTTTTGGTTACTACATGATTCCATATGTGTTATTTCATAGTTTTGATGTCTTCACTACTATTATAAAATGTAGAAAATAGTAAAAATAAAGAAAACCCTTGAATGAGTAGGTGTGTCCAAATGTTTGACTGGTACTGTACTTAATTACCATTTTTTGGAAGGAAAACTATTTAACTCGTATTGTAATTAATTATAAGTCATATTTCATAGAAATCTGGAATCACTGGACAGTTACTTTAAGAAACTGAGGATAAAAATGCCCTTCTATAGAAATAGGTCATACCTATCACTAAATAGTAGAATGCAATCAATGTTTCTTCCTGTCGTAGACTATGGTGACGTCATTTACATGAATGCAGTGTTTCCATAGTGCACTTCGATTTATCACAGGTGACAGGTTTTGCACTCACCACTACTTGCTCTATCGGTAAGTAGGTTGGGTCTCTTTGACGTTACGTCGGACACCCCCACAATACCTGACATCTTTACGTACCCATAGAACTACATGTTACCATTCCCGATCACAGGGATGCTAACTCTTGAAATTCTGTGTGTTGCTACAGACATTGGAAAAGCAGCCTTTAGTTTCCATGCACCCCATGTATGGAACAATCTTCAGAGTTCCCTTAAACTAGACACATTGGTGCCTCTCAGGCAGTTCAAAATGTTGATCAAGGACTTTGTTGAGGAATGTGATTATTTTTCTTGAGAGTGTCTGTAATTTTGTATTTTTGTATTCTCTTGTATTTTATATTTATATTTTGTAAAATGTGTGAAATTGTAAAATGCAGGGCTCCATTGTGAAAGATTCCTTGGTCACTCTTGTCAATTAGGTTAGTATTGTTGAGTAACTACAATGTTGTTGGTCCATCCTCAATTTTCTCTCATCACAGCCATTAAACTCTGTAACTGTTTAAAGTCACCATTGGCCTCATGGTGAAATCCGTGAGCAGTTTCCTTGCTCTCCGGCAACTGAGTTAGGAAGGATGCCTGTATCTTTGTAGTGACTGGGTGTATTCATACACCATCCAAAGTGTAATTAATAACTTCACCATGATCAAAGGGATATTCAATGTCTGGTATTTGTGGTTGAATCTGTTTGAAATTCATTGCTCGAATGAGGGACCTTACAGATAATTGTGTGTAGGGTACAGAGATGATATAGTCATTCATACATCATGTTAAACAGTATTATTGCACACAGAGTGAGTCCATGCAACTTATTATTTGTATTTAATGTAATCATACTGCACTCTGTGACTACCCTACCCTCTCCCTTCCCCTTTCTCCCCTCTTCTGAGACAGTATGTCACTGCAGGGTGCCCTGGGTCCTCTCACAGATGCTCTTCAGGCTGTTCTTGCACATGGTGGCGTACCAACCGGCCCTGTGGCTGTCTCCTGGTGACAGCCGGGCACACAGCTCCCTGGTGTCCCCCTTCTCTGGCTCGTGATCCCAAAATATGTCCCAAAACCTGTAGAGGTAACACAGTCTCCATCAGTTTGACTTTTTTTTAACAAAATGACCATGTACTTTAAATACATTTGGTTACTTCATGAAATAACCATCAATGCAGAGTAATACATAAGTAATACATCATACATATAGTTTCATCATATAAAATGGACGTATGGCAATAAATATTATCTCGTAATGAGCTTAACTATGCCAATATCTCTTCAATGAGATCTCATACAGTAAGTATCCTCATATGGTACTGTGATTTTCGTAATGCAGTCTCGAGTCTCGATACAGGACTCCACGTCAAATGATAGAATTGAGATCCAAACTCAGGTAATTTCTGGACAATATTTCTATCCATTTACGGGACCTTTTTTAGCTCAAGACTATCCTCAGAGGCAAATCTTCCATAACTAAGTTAAGATTCTAAGTTACCCCTTCTCCACCGGGGAGTCGTCCACCCAGTGCCAGGCCCCGCCTGGGTTACCATTCCTTAAGCCGATCCAGTAGGAGTCTCCCTGGCTCAACTCCTTGGCTCTCTTCCACAGGAAGATCTGAGAAAAATGCAACACTCAGATGGATGCCTCAAATAGACATGGCCCTACACTTTCGTAGAACTCCTAAATCTATAATTAACTTTAACTGAGGGGGTCAAATGTACTCCATTGCACAGTGAATGCAATGTGCCTAAACATGAATGACTGACCTTAGATTATGTTTGTGTCTGTATTAGGCCTACTGTATAAAGGGATACCACAGCTTTGAGTGATAGAGCAGCCTATATATTGGCAATAGTTCCAGGTAATTCTCAGTAAATCTCAGTTCTCCATTTACCTCCAAAGCTCTGGGTTTTTGTGAGGATTTTGATTTGTCATGATTCAGGTTCTAAATCATCTCTTGATTCAAATGAGATCCACATTTGAGAATTGAGAAATAGGCTACAATACATTCCTCCAAAGAAACCTTAATGTGTATCAGTATCATTGGGTGATGGGGTTCATGGCTGTCGCACCTGCTCCTCCTCACTCTTCACCATGGCAAGGTTGCCCCCTACAGACAGACAGTGGTACTGGCTGGAAATCCAGTCCCGTCTGTCATGTGTGTATAGGTAGCATCTCTCCCCAAAAGACTCCCATCCCTCTGGGCACGGCATGCACACACGCTCTGTGAAACAGGTGGAAGGTTACGCCAGAGGTTAGTCAATGTTATGGGGGTAAAGGTGAACAGGGGTGAAACAGGGGTGAAACAGGTCCCCCATGTAAAATAGGTTTTTCAATCTCTATAGGATCACCTGTATAAATAAAAATATATCCTAAATATATCAATACAAAATACTCTTAAAACCATAAAGTGGTGATTATATATTGTGTTACAATATGATCTGATAATAGCTAAAGCAATGCTCTTATTATGATACCAAGCCTAGAGCCTAGGCCTAGTGTGATAGTACCCCATTTTCACTCATCTTGTCATTATCAGCCATTTTGGAATTTTAAGTTGATCCTGGTGATCCTTCATCATCTTTTCTCTGCCTGTCCATATATTGAACAGATTATTGGATTAGAGTATTTTTTCCAATAGGCCATCCTCCACGTCCCAGCTAAAAGCACTCATGTTATATTAGGCCTTGCAGAGCTCACATGATTATGCAAACTCACACAAACCTCTTCATAATTAATGGCATCATAGCAAGAGTTTGATCAACATGAATGTGTGTGCTCACCATTGGTGTTGCTATTGGTGACGGGACAGTACTGGTTGAGTGCTGGGTACTTGTGGAAGAGGAGGAGGTAGGAGTGGTTCAGGGTGTTCAGCTTCTGAGTCAGGTCTTTGAGTCTGACCTCCTGCAAGGTGGACTGGGATTGGAAGACCAAGGTGATCTGCACCACTGCATCATGGCCCCCCCGCGACCCCATTGCATGGATACAAAACAGTGAAAGTGCAATGTGAGGATTTTTTGGTGAGGGAGGCCTGCACTCTCCTTTCCCTGATGTTCAGTGCATTTCATCCCGATCTCCTCTGCATTATTGTAGCCATCTGTTGCAGCCTGTCAACTATGCCTCTGCCTATCCCTGTTCTCTCCTCTCCGCACAGGCTACACAAACGCCCCACACCGCGTGGCTGCTGCCTCTCTAACCTGGTGGTCCCTACACGCACCACACACCTGGAGTTCCAGGTCTCAGGCAGCCTCTGGAACTGCCGTTCTGCTGCCAACAAAGCTGACTTCATCCCAGCCTATGCTAATCTCCAGTCCCTCGACTTCCTGGCGCTGACGGAAACATGGATTACCACTGAAAACACTGCTACTCCTACTGCTCTCTCCTCATCTGACCATGTGTTCTCGCATACCCCGAGAGCATCTGGTCAGAGGGGTGGTGGCACAGGAATCCTCATCTCTCCCAAGTGGACATTCTCAATTTTTCCCCTAACCCATCTGTCTATCTCCTCATTTGAATTCCATGCTGTCACAGTCACTAGCCCATTTAAGCTTAATATCCTTGTCATCTATCGCCCTCCAGGTTCCCTTGGAGAGTTCATCAATGAGCTTGACGCCTTGATAAGTTCCTTTCCTGAGGATGGCTCACCCCTCACAGTTTTGGGGGATTTCAACCTCCCTATGTCCACATTTGACTCATTTCTCTCTGCCTCCTTCTTTCCACTCCTCTCCTCTTTTGACCTCACCCTCTCACCGTCCCCCCCTACTCACAAGGCAGGCAATACGCTTGACCTCATCTTCACTAGATGCTGCTCCTCTACTAATCTCACTGCAACTCCCCTCCATGTCTCCGACCACTACTTTGTTTCCTTTTCTCTCTCGCTCTCCTCCCACACTACTCACTCTGCCCCTACACAGATGGTAATGCGCCGCCGCAACCTTCGCTCTCTCTCTCCCACTACTCTCTCCTCTTCCATCCTATCATCTCTTCCCTCTGCTCAATCCTTCTCCCTCCAATCTCCTGATTCTGCCTCCTCAACCCTCCTCTCCTCCCTTTCTGCATCCTTTGACTCTCTGTGTCCCCTATCCTCCCGGCCGGCTCGGTCCTCCCCTCCAGCTCCGTGGCTTGATGACTCACTGCGAGCTCACAGAACAGAGCTCCGGGCAGCGGAGCGGAAATGGAAGAAAACTAAACTCCCTGCCGACCTGGCATCTTGTCACTCCCTCCTCTCTACATTTTCTTCATCTGTTTCTGCTGCTAAGGCCACCTTCTACCACTCTAAATTCCAAGCATCTGCCTCTAACCCTAGGAAGCTCTTTGCCACATTTTCCTCCCTCCTGAATCCCCCCCCCCCCCCCCCCCCCTCCTCTCTCTCTGTGGATGACTTCGTCAACCACTTTGAAAAGAAGGTTGACGACATCCGATCCTCGTTTGTTAAGTCTAATGACACTGCTGGTCCTGCTCACACTGCCCTACCCTATGCTTTGACTTCTTTCTCCCCTCTCTCTCCAGATAAAATCCTGCGACTTGTGACTGCAGGCCGCCCAACAACCTGCCCGCTTGACCCCATCCCCTCCTCCCTTCTCCAGACCATCTCCGGTGACCTTCTCCCCTACCTCACCTCGCTGATCAACTCATCCTTGACCGCTGGCCATGTCCCTTCCGTCTTCAAGAGAGCGAGAGTTACTCCCCTTCTCAAAAAACCAACACTCGACCCCACTGATGTCAACAACTACAGACCAGTATCCCTTCTTTCTTTTCTTTCCAAAACTATTGAGCGTGCCGTCTTTAGCCAACTCTCTTGCTATCTCTCTCAGAATGACCTTCTTGATCCAAACCAATCAGGTTTCAGGACTGGTCATTCAACTGAGACTGCTCTTCTCTGTGTCACGGAGACTCTCCGCACTGCTAAAGCTAACTCTCTCTCCTCTGCTCTTGTCCTTCTAGACCTGTCTGCTGCCTTTGATACTGTGAACCATCAGATCCTCCTCTCCACCCTCTCCGAGCTGGGCATCTCCGGCGCGGCTCACTCCTGGATTGCGTCCTACCTGACCGGTCGCTCCTACCAAGTGGCGTGGCGAGAAGCTGTCTCCGCACCACGTGCTCTCACCACTGGTGTCCCCCAAGGCTCAGTTCTAGGCCCTCTCCTTTTCTCCCTATACACAAAGTCACTTGGCTCTGTCATATCCTCACATGGTCTCTCCTATCATTGCTACGCTGACGATACACAACTAATCTTCTCCTTTCCCCCTTCTGATAACCAGGTGGCGACTCGCATCTCTGCATGTCTGGCAGACATATCAGTATGGATGACGGATCACCACCTCAAGCTGAACCCTGGCAAGACGGAGCTGCTCTTCCTCCCGGGGAAGGACTGCCCGTTCCATGATCTCGCCATCACGGTTGACAACTCCGCTGTGTCCTCCTCCCAGAGTGCGAAGAGCCTAGGCGTGACCCTGGACAACACCCTGTCGTTCTCCGCCAACATCAAGGCGGTGACCCGCTCCTGCAGGTTCATGCTCTACAACATTCGGAGAGTACGACCCTGCCTTACACAGGAAGCGGCACAGGTCCTGGTCCAGGCGCTTGTCATCTCCCGTCTGGACTACTGCAACTCGCTGTTGGCTGGCCTCCCTGCCTGTGCCATTAAACCCCTACAACTCATCCAGAATGCCGCAGCCCGTCTGGTGTTCAACCTTCCCAAGTTCTCTCACGTCACCCCCCTCCTCCGCACACTCCACTGGCTTCCAGTTGAAGCTCGCATCCGCTACAAGACCATGGTGCTTGCCTATGGAGCAGTGAGGGGAACGGCACCTCTGTACCTTCAGGCTCTGATCAGTCCCTACACCCAAACGAGGGTATTGCGCTCATCCACCTCTGTCCTGCTGGCTCCCCTTCCTCTGCGGAAGCATAGTTCCCGCTCAGCCCAGTCAAAACTGTTCGCTGCTCTGGCACCCCAATGGTGGAACAAGCTCCCTCACGACGCCAGGACAGCGGAGTCACTCACCACCTTCCGGAGACATTTGAAACCCCACCTCTTTAAGGAATACCTGGGATAGGATAAAGGAATCCTTCTACCCCCCCCCCCCCCCCCCCCCCCAATTGTAAAGTGGTTATCCCACTGGCTATAGGGTGAACGCACCAATTTGTGAGTCGCTCTGGCTAAGAGCGTCTGCTAAATGACTTTAATGTGCCCTTGAGCAAGGCACTTAACCCTAATTGCTCCTGTAAGTCGCTCTGGATAAGAGCGTCTGCTAAATGACTAAAATGTAAATGTAAAAATGTAGGATGAGGTAGCATTGAGAGCCAATTATAATTAAAAGGTCAAGTTAGGGTTAAAACCTCAAGTCTTGACCTTCCATAACAATGTCAATCAGTTGACTCCTATTTCTGACCCTTGAATCTATTTAATAATAAATGATGACCTAATAATACTCACAGTAAAAGGTCTGTAGGAGTGTGGCCATGGTCAGTAGAAAACAGAGCAGGGCCAGGTAATGTGATAACTGTCTGTACTGTGTAAACCACCAATCTGAGAGGGGTAGGGGGAATAGTTCAGCCACACACAGTAATGTCACTATAGACATATTTCACACAAAAAAATACAGCATTGTGTATTTTAGACATCAAACAGGCATTAATCCAGACTTGGACTTGATCTGAGCTTTTTTCTTTGGATAAA
The DNA here is from genome assembly GCF_964263955.1 of Coregonus lavaretus. Taxonomy (NCBI): domain Eukaryota; kingdom Metazoa; phylum Chordata; class Actinopteri; order Salmoniformes; family Salmonidae; genus Coregonus; species Coregonus lavaretus. The sequence continues at coordinate 26,919,195 of NC_139990.1, forward strand.
ATGTGCTATCATCTTATGGTAACGGCATCACCTCTCTCTGTTGACCCCTCCGTCTTTTTAGGATGTAGCAGGCCTGGTCCAGACATCCCATTCTCCCCTGGTGTTATGACTCCCATTCTCCCAGAGCAGTCGGAGACTTCTGGAGACAGAGAATAGATCCAGCACTCCTGAGTTCCACCTCCCAAATGAGCGTTGAGACGGTATGTCACCCTTAGTTTCATGCAAAGTACATTTGATAGCAAAACCTGTTAGGCAGGAAACATTTTTATTATGGTCAAACACCCTTATTCTATTTTGATGTTTTCGGACAACTTGTAAGAACTTTATGTAGCTTGTGGTGACGTTTCTGTTAAGAATATCTGTGGTTCTCCAGCGCCCGGTTTCCCAAAACATCTTAAGGATCTTATGGTTCTAAGATTAACTTAGCCTTAAATTGGTTTTGGGAAACCTGGCCCTGGTTTGTAGGTGTTGTCTTGGTCAGACCAATTCAACATGGCACCCAAAATAAAGATGTCAGCAATCAGTATGTAGGCCATAACAAAACACAATGTACAACCCCAAGACTTCTATTCAAATGCCCTCCGTGCTTAGATAACAACTGCTATTGTTTAAAAATGCAGAGCGTATCTATACTTTGACACCTACAGTGTTGCCAAACATTCCCCTTATCCCCTCATCCTCAATAATCCATAATCATATCTGTTTCAACCGACGCGGCTTAGGTGCTATGTTATGCTTTTAAGCGGGCCCATTTGTAGGCTGTGTGAGAGTCTTGTTTTGGCAACTGATAAACACCAGCCAGTTAAGACCGGCAGCCACAGGATTTGAATTCTTCCAACAGCACGCACCCTCTGCACGCTTATCAGCTCTGTTCTCAACATAGGCAAATATCAAAGGCGTACAACATTCTTGGGGGTTTGAAAGTGCTATACGAAAGAAAAAAACATACTGTACAGATCCGAGGCTATAGTTAATATTGTGAGTTAATATAGGCTACAGTTTTATCCTTAAAAATATGAGGACCTGTAGCATTGCTATTGCTGTTGGATATTCCAAACCTAGCCTATATTGTGCCCAAGCCTTGCCAAAAGTAAATGTATTTCGTATCATACTTTGTTCTTCTTATCTTGTAGATTATATATGATGTATGATCTTTGTTATTGTGCTTATTGCCACTTTAAAGCATAGAAAACAAAGCTGCAGCATTCTAATTTTGACTTTTATTTGGTCTTTAAGCCGTCATGATGATATAGGCTACTGAACATACAGAACACCTCACACCCTCTTGTGGCCAACAAGGTGGACTCCGAATGATCATCATGAGTCATGCCTCTGCTTCCTTTGTATGTAGGCCCCCATCCTTTACCCCTTTGGTGTTCACAGATCTGTAAAGGGACTGGAAATGTGTAAGCAATACAGCAGTAGCTGCCCTTCCCAGCATACTCCATGTTTGGAAATCTTACCTTGCAAGCTTTTGCTCCATCCAAGCAGTAACACATCCAATTCTACTAATCACAGTTTTAACAAATATTAACAGTCTTTATTCAATGCTTTAATTAGGAGTGTTACTGCTTGACTGGAGCAAAATATTGGACCAACACCAGCCTTTCAGGTTAAGACTGACCAGCAATGAAAGAAATTACATGAAATATCCATTCATGAGATATGCAATAATTTTTTTCAAAATCTTGATTTTATTTACAAATATTTAACAGAGTTAATGCATGTCTTCCTCATTTCAGTTTTATGATTCATTTTACAATTTTGGCTTACACACAAAGGAAAGGGACTTTTGACCAAACACACAATAATTAATAAGTAAAAGGTTGTTCAATATTTACAGACAAGGAAAAAAAGTATTTATATACAGATTAAAATGTATACCAAAGGCGAGATTAAGCAAACTTTATGGAAGCAACATAGATCCTGGTTATAAAACTGTATTTAATGCTATGTTTAACCTGAATTATATACAGTTATATTAGCATTCATTAATCAATAGTATTTTTTATATGTAACAAATGAGAAACATATATATATTTTTTTTTACTTCACATACATTTGGCCCACTATTAGGAACAGAAAATGGGAGCATGGGTTTTTAATGCTCAACTTGGCATTATAAACTCTTATAAAACAATCCAGACCACTATGTCCTCTCACAAAGGTGCATTAACAAATATTTACAAACGTAGCCTACTGTAATGGTTGTGTACTGTAATGGTTGTAATGATTATTAGTTGTCAGGGGGCATGTCCAGCCGAGTTCTATACTATCACCATGGCAACAACAGATTACCATTTTATGATCAGTGTTCATGTGACTCAATGAGATGATAGACATTCTGAACTTAATAGCCTACAGTGAAATGGGGGTAAGTAAACAAATACAATTAAATAAATTCCTCATTTGTATGCTTTACAGACAGAAAAGGGATGACCATATGCAATGAAAGGCTAGACAAGGAAAGGATGCGTTGTTGTGTACAATGCCTTATATTTACAAAAAAAAAAAAATGTTTTGTATTTGTTTATGTAATTTGACAGTTGATATTCAAGAGAGGCTATATATATATATATATATATATATATATTTTTTTTTTTTTTTTTTTTTAATTATTTTTATAAGCATTTTACAGGCATAAAAACATAGGACCCAATTAATAGAAAAACAAACATTACGTGAGGTTGACAGTGAATATAAGCATTTAGACCATTACAGCGTTGCTTTTTTTTTTCAAGCTGTTTTGTGTGCATGTGCATGCATGTGTGATTGTATTTAAGAGGATGTGTATGCTATGACAGCACGGAAATAGTCCATCTAGATCAGAGCTCTACTTGTAAGGTAAATCCCACTGTAAACCACAAGTTACCATGGAGATCAGCATTACCTTATACCTCTTGACAGCCAGTTAACCTGTGTTTATGCAGGCTCATGTCCACATGTCAGACTTGACAACTTCAACTCTGGTGTTTCATAAATCCTGGCAGCCATTTCAGACACACTGATAGAAATACACATCGAAACCATACCCAAAAGCTTTGCTGTGTTATAACAGATATTCCTGTATTAAAACAGATAATCCAGTTGACAAAATGTCAATTTTCAACTTTTTTAAAACACATAGGCATACTTACAAAAATACAATGTTTTCGCAAATAGACAAAGCAAATCCTCAACCAAAAGCAGAATACCATCAGCTATTTGTACGAGCTAAATTTATCTGAAAAATCCAGTGGAATGTTGATCAGTTGTTTGTGTGTACAACACAGTAGTAAAAAATAGTCCTCTAACATTTTTGTGAGAAAGATAGAGTCCTAAAATCCACCCCCCCAAAAAAAATCCCTAGGTGAGATCTTCCATCTTCATGTACAAAAAATACAATGTAATACCTCACATTCATCACATTCAATCATCAAATCATTATCAATGTCTTCTACCTCATACACTTGCTATCTGCATGGCTCTGTTTTGAGTGCCTTTAGTTGATTAATTTCAAAATGTTCCACAGTTGGTTTATGAGCATTCTACCTCAGTGCGTTCCTTTTAGTCACTGGTATCATCCTGCTCACCAGTCAAAAACAGAAAGATGAACAAATAACATCTGGAGTATTAGGATTTTGAGAACCATATCCCAGCATAATATGTCCCAGTAAAATGTTATGATTCTTTGAACACCTGACTGATAAAGGGCTTTGCTAAGGCCGGGGCATACATGGGTGGACCCATTTAGAGACAGGGAATCCTATTACCGGTATTGGATCCCGGGAGCAGCAGCGGTCATGGCCATTCAGTTAAATCCAGCCTTTGAAAGTCTTCCCAGTTCCTCGGCCCAGCGAGGGGTAAGGCAGAACAGAGAGGAAAGGGATGGCAAAATAGCAGAATGGCCCGTTCTAGTTGCTAAGGGCCAGCTTGGTTTGTTGCTAAGGGCCTGTCATGTGTCTGCAGCGTAGCACACAGAGCCCTGCTGCCACACCAGACAGCTGGTTAACTGATATCAGGGGCTTGGTGACCAGCCATTTTGATGAGGCAGAGTGGGTTAGTCCTTAGTGGCAGGGGTCAAAGGGGTATTTGGTGACCCCGCCGTGAAGCTCGACCACTGCCTCTGTCCAGGAGATGAGGTCACCCGCCAGGTGACCTCCGCAGGAAGCCTGGCTGTAGATTTCATTGGGTGTGAGAACGCGGGACCACAATTGGAGGTCTGACATCTCGCCCACGAAGGACTGGGTGGCATCAAATCGGCCACCTAGGGTATCCTGTTAGGAAAGCACAGGGTAATTGTTAAGACTAAAGGTCCACAAAACATGTACAAGTACTAGATGTCCCACAATAAAATATCAATACACAATTATTTAAACAGATTTGTCTCGTCTTTGAGTTTCCACCTTTTTCCCCTTCAAAACAAGGTTGGTTAATCGCCAACAACGTTCTAAAACTAGGCAGTTCAGATCAATCAACCTTCGTACTTAAACCATTTCATGGCCTAGTCTCATGGTAACTTTTTGTTTGTGGCCTAAATCATCAGTCACTTCCTGGAATGCACTAGACATGACATTTGAACCCTGGTCAGAGTGGATCTCCCAAGGAAGCCCAAACCGAGTGATGAATTTGAAGCATTAGCAACAGTTTTAGCTGTAATATGCTTCAGAGGGATCAGTTATTTTACATATACATTTTAGTCATTTAGCAGATGCTCCAATCTGGACTCAGGGGTAGATGTAACAATGTAAACGTAAATCTGGGACATTCCAATTAGTTTGATATGTTATGTTTTGTATGGTATGAATTAATTTGTGGATGTCCATCATCCATGTCGTATGATATGTTATGAATTACAATTCATATGATATGTTGTGGCTAATGTTAGCTAGGTGGCTAACGCTAACGTTAGCTAGGCTATGGGTTAGGGGTTAAGGTTAGGGTTAGGAGTAAGGTTAAAGGTTAGGATTAAGGTTAGGGGAAGGGTTAGGTAACATGCTACTAGTTGCAAAGTAGCAAAAAGTAGTAAGTAGTTGCTAATTAGCTAAAATGCTGAAGTTGATTTCTAAGCTTAGTTTTTGGCAATAGCCTGTGTCTTCTCAGGACACAACTAAATGATAATCCGCTTTAACATGATTGTATTAACAGCTTTTTGTGTTCTGCAAAGCCTAAAATCAGCAAACACACACACTGTAATTGTGACAGGTAATTCCCTGCTGGTAACATTTGGAGGCAGCAGTGGGCACTGTTTGAAATTTCAGTTCTTATTCCAGCTTTTATATGTTCTTCAGAACTTTGAGTATGCAAATTCATAGAGAGAAAACATATAGTTGTACCTGTTCCTGGCCCAGAATAAAGACTCCACCAGGCTTGATGGGATGCCATGCAGATAGGTTCTCTCCAGACCCCCTTTTTACGCCGTCCTGGAAGGCCTCCCAATGCCCATCATGTGTTGACCATGTCATGCACAGGTGGTGCCACTTCCCATCTGTCATTGCCATGGGCAACGTCACTGCCTGTGCAGAGAAATAGAGACACTGGCTGATTGATTGATTGGCTCAATCCAAAGGGTCTAAACAAAAGATTTCTGTGAGAGAAAAGGGCAAAGTTCTGTTCGGAGAAAGAGAGATTATTACTAGGTTAATTTATTGGTATATTGGCTGACTGTAGCCTCATTGTCTTGGGCATTTAGAAAAAATTCAACACAAATGTTTTTTTGTTTTTGGGAGATATTTTATGAAAGATTTGTCAGGTTTTGTGAATAGGTAGATCTCCCAGGTTGAACCACCAAATCCCCTCTTGTCTCGGTGAACCCCTGACTCATGCACAGGTACAGTATGGGCCCAGACCATGTGTCTATCCCAGCGTCCTCCCTGTCATGAGACGCCTCTCCGCATGACTGTGCTAGGTAAGCTGCTTGCCCTTTGCCCTCTGAGGTCTTATGCCATTAGGGAGGATGATAGATGAGGACAGGGCCACTGTCTGTAAGGGGGCAAGACGGGGTGAGAGCAGGCTGCAGGTGAACTGTAACTGCCACAACTGCCTCCTGCCTCGTTCCTTGAGGACAGGAGATAAATCGAATTCTGGTGCCTGATTGGATGACAATGGAGTCACCTGCCACTGAAGTGTGAGCTTGCTTGCCTTGATGTGATTGATTTCCACTTGTGCTGCCAATGGGGCAACTGACTGATAACATAAGCTTACTTAAAATGATGATAGAAATGTTGAAACACTCCTTTCTAAATGTTAAGTATGACACATCATAGTAAGAAACTATACAGTAGAAGAATGTACAGTGCATTCGGAAAGTATTCACACCCCTTGACTTTTTCAACATTTTGTTACGTTACAGCCTTATTCTAAAATGTATTAAATTGTTTTTTCCACCTCACCATCTACACACAATAACCCAAGATGACAAAGCAAAAACAGGTTTTTAGACATTTTTACACATTTATTACAAATAAAAAACTGAAATATTACATTTACATAAGTATTCAGACCTTTTACTTAGTACTTTGTTGAAGCACCTTTGGCAGCGATTACAGCCTTGAGTCTTCTTGGGTATGACACTACAAGCTTGGCACACCTTTATTTGTGGAGTTTCTCCCATTCTTCTCTGCAGATCCTCTCAAGCTCTGTCAGGTTGGATGGGGAGCGTCGCTGCACAGCTATTTTCAGGTATCTCCAGAGATTTCGATCAGGTTCAAGTCTGGGCTTTGGCTGGGCCACTCAAGGACATTCAGAGACTTGTTCCGAAGCCACTCCTGCGTTATCTTGCCTGTGTGCTTAAGGTTGTTGTCCAGTTGGAAGGTGAACCTTCGCCCCTAGTCTGAGGTCCTGAGCTCTCTGGAGCAGGTTTTCATCAAGGATCTCTCTGTACTTTGCTCCATTCATCTTTCCCTCAATCCTGACTAGTCTCCCAGTCTCTTGCACTGAAAAACATCCCCACAGCATGATGCTGCCACCACCATGCTTCACCGTAGGGATGGTGCCAGGTTTCCTCCAGATGTGACACTTGGCATTCAGGCCAAAGAGTTCAATCTTGGTTTCATCAGACCAGAGAATCTTTTTTGTCATGGTCTGAGAGTCCTTTAGGTGCCTTTTGGCATACTCCAAGCAGGCTGTCATGTGCCTGAGGAGTGGCTTCAGTCTGGCCACTCTACCATAAAGCCCTGATTGGTGGAGTACTGCAGAGATGGTTGTCCTTCTGGAAGTTTCTCCCATCTCCAAAGAAGAACTCTGGAGCTCTATCAGAGTGACCATCGGCTTCTTGGTCACCTCCCTGACCAAGGCCCTTCTCCCCCGATTGCTAAGTTTGGCAGTCCACTGTGTTCTTGGGGACCTTCAATGCTGCAGACATTTTTTGGTACCCTTCCCCAGATCTGTGCCTCGACACAATCCTGTCTCGGAGCTCTACGGACAGTTCCTTCGACCTCATGACTTGTTTTTTGCTCTGACATGCACTGTCAGCTGTGGGACCTTACATATACAGGTGTGTACCTTTCCAAATCATGTACAATCAATTGAATTTACCACAGGTGGACTCCAATCAAGTTGTAGAAACATCTCAATGATGATCAATGGAAACAGGATGCACCTGAGCTCAATTTCGAGTCTCATAGCAAAGGTTCTGAATAATTATGTAAATAAGGTATTTCTGTTTTTTTATTTTTAATACATATGCAAAAATGTCTCAACCTGTTTTCGCTTTCTCATTATGGGGTATTGTGTGTAGATTGATGAGGACAATTTTTCATTTAATCCATTTTAGAATAAGGCTGTAACGTAACAATGTGGAAAAGGTCAAGGGGTCTGAATACTTTCCAAATGCACTGTATGTGTGTAAGAAGTGAGGGCAGAGAATACATATCTTCGCAAATTGGTCACTAGGGGCACAATGTGAAAATATGCAAAATATTCAATCATGCTCTTACCTTGTCGTTAACCAGTAGTTCCATGGGGTTGTTGCCCCATTCGATCAGAACCAGTTCGTTGGCCTGTCCCGGGACAGAGTAGGAGAAGGGCGTGCCGAGGCCAGGCCCTGATCCCCCTTTTATCCAGAGGCAGACAGTGAGGGCGAAGATTTCGTTGAGTAGGGTCCTTTTTATCCTTCCATACATGTAGTTAGTGCGCATAGGGAAGCCAATCTGGAAAGCATCCGGACTCTTTGGCTTTTTCCGGCTACCTGTTGGAATACAAAACAGCTAAATATGAGCAATGAACAGCTGAGGTGTGAAATTAAAGTAATTTGCCAAAACATTCTGAATATCTGTCCCTGCAGCTGCAATACGGAATGCATGATATATCTCGGAAAAGAGTATACAGTATCAAAGTGGATTATTATCAGAGAGTTTCAATACCAGGGTCAGTGTTCCTGTGGTTAAGGTGGCTCAGCACAGTTTCCAGCTTGTTGTGTCCACGGCCAAGAGGTCTTGGAGCTGGCGGCTTGCTGTTATAGGATGGACGAGGGTGATGGCCATGGTCATCATTGCCATGGTGATCATCATCATGGGGACCATTTCCATGGTGGTCATCATGGTGGTCATCGTGAAGATCATCGTGGTGGTCGTCGTGGTGATCATCATGATGGTCGTCATGGTGTTCGCCAAGACGGTCATCGGGATGGTCATCATGGTGATCGTCATGGTGGTCGTTATGGTGGATGTCATGGCGGCCATTGCTACGATCATAATGGTGGTCATAGTGTCGGTCATAGTGATGGTCATCATGGTGACTGTTTTGACGGTTGTTGTGGCGGTTGTTGTGGCGGGTGGGGGTGTGGGTGTCGTGATGGTCATCATGGTGATCGTCGTGGTGACCGGGTCCGTGGTGGTCATCGTGATGATCATCATGGTGGTCATCGTGGTGACCGGGTTCATGGTGGTCATCGTGGTGGTCGTCAGGATGGTCATCGTGGTGGTCGTCGTGGTGGTCATCGTGGTGGTCGTCATGGTGACCATAATCATGATGCCCACCGTAGTGATTGTTGAGCTGCTTCTCAAGTGCATTGACTTTGCGTTGCAGGAGGTCTCTCAGAGAGCTTGAGTAGGAGCTGGAGGAATTCCTGGCCTGGAGAAAGAGAGATAATTAATAATAGTTATAATAGGAAATGTTTGCATACCTTATTATTAGTCCATGTGCTTGGTTATTAAAACTTTGTGGAGCATATCAGTGGAAATGTATTTCCATAATATAACTTTTAAAGAGCTGAATTGTATTTTTTTTTTAAAGGATGCTCAAATGCATTAATATTTTGTTTTGTTTTAAAGACACCTCTTCTACTTAAGCCCGTTCTGGGTTGCTTAATTCGGCCATATTGTGCTACTCCTAATCTCTCCAAGTGGGCAGATAAATGAAATAATAATAATTTGGTTAGGCATAAGGACATTTAAAGCCTGCTCCTCTCTCCCTGGCAACCTCCTTCCTTCCCTATCTCCACTTCTGTCAGTGTCTCTGATCAAATCCAGCTTTACTCAGTGCCAGAGCACACCAAGATTATTAGCTCATCACTATGGATGATGCTAATTGGCATTGAAGGTGTCTAGCACCCTGCAATGCTTGGACACCGGTTTGTGGCATAGACATCCTGTTAGGTGACGGAACTCCAATCTCAGCTGTACTGTCTTTGTCACCCTCAAGACAAAGGATTCTTGGTAACACTTTCTATGAACCACCAGTGTTATTAAGTGTTATTAATGCTTGTATAGGCTATAAGCCTATCTGATGTTTTATAGCAATAATTTTTGGTAACAGTTTCTTTTTAGAGCCTGACCAATATATCGTTTCATCTATATTATCGGCCGATATTGGCCTCATACCGATATATCGATATTGGCTGACAAATCCACCGATAACTGATATTCAATAAATGGGATGAAAAAAAGTGAATTGTCATTATTGTCACAATGTAAGAAATCAACATTTGAAGCAATGTTTTTTGACAATTGCTCTTTTGGATTGCAATATAAGAGAACTCAGTGTGGAACATTTTCACTTTTTAATCTCCCTGCTGTAAAACACTATATCGGCAGATATATCGATTCCCCCCCCCCCCCACCCCCAAAGGGTTCTCTTATGGGGACAGCCGAAGAACCCTTTGAAGTTGTAGATAGCACCTTTTTGTCTAAGACTGTATACCAAGTCTTATAGCAAGTCTTACAATTCAATATGGAGTGCTAGAATCACTTTAAGCGACCTGTTGGTCCTCTGAATTGATAACACAGATGGTTAATAATGAGAAAAAATAATTCATTAGAGTTAAAAAAAATATCTTTCATAATCCCAAAAATAGTTGTCAATTAAGTTGGATTTTGAATCTATACAGGAACTTAATTAATGCATGGGAAAATTAAGAGTACAAAATAAATAAATAAACTGTGTTCAGTTGGTTGTTAGTGTCAATGGTCATAATGTCATACAATCACTCAACAGGACCCTCTCCTAGGCTTCATAAATTCCCATGGCATCAGTGCAAGACTACCCTATGGTGAGAGTCAGGATAATTAACTAATCAATTTAGGTCTTCATACGCACACACGGATGGAGCTTGGGCTGTAGGCCACTTATATCCTCAAGGCGTGGGAGAAAGCCGGAAAACACCCTTTGTCGTGCTTAATTTCAGGTCAGTAGCGAGACAAACAGTGTCCCGTAGTGACGCATAAGATGACCTCTATTTACACAAAGGGCAAATAAGCTTCCTATCCCTTTTCCTACTCATCCCTTGATGCTGTTTCCACTCACCTGCAAGTTCTCCAGCCTCTCCTTGAGTGTCTGTAGTGTTTTCCTAGTCTGCTCAGGGGAGAAGGCCCCATGCTTGCTCCCAGAGTTGTCCTTTCCTCTGTGGTGTGGGTCTGATCGGTGCCCGTTGTTCAGTGGGTAGTGTGGGTCCCCATGGTGGTCAGTGTCATGGTAGGAGTGGTGCGAGCTCGGGTGATGGGAGTTGTGACGCGCGGGTCCATGGTGGTCGTCGTGATGGTCATCGTGATGACCCACCCCCCGGCCAAAGCCCTCACAGAGGGTCAGCTTGGCAGTCAGTTCCCTGATTGTCTCCCGCTGGTCTAAGATGGTCTCCTTTTGCCGCACCAGGCTCTCTCGAAGGTGCAGGATGGTGGATTTGGCCTCGTCTGATATTCCTATCCCCATTCCCATTCCCATCGGCCTCCTGCCATTACCATTGGGTGCCCCTGCAGCAGGTCCATGATGCCCATTACTGCTGGGTCTGTCGTGGGCAGGTCCGTGTGCTGCCCCACCTGGTGTGAAGCAGCTGGGGTCTGCGTCCGCTGGAATTGGGGTGCAAACAAACTTGGGCTGGGCTCCATAGTCATAGTCTAATCCCGGCAAACTAACAACAGCCATTGAGGAAGATATGAGAGCATAGAGGAGTAGAGAAAAAAGAGGGAAAGAGGGTAGGATGAAACCTGGAAGTACTCCACCCCAACGCATTTGCCCTGTAGACAAAAGCATCAGGGGTGGGATGGCGTTGTCGGCCATCTTTCGTTGACGACTCGCTTCTCTCCTGTCAAGGGAGACTGTCATTTGGGGTGGCTGGCAAGCTGATTTGACACATGGCAAAAAATCCCTAAATCCCCTGTCCAACAGGGTAAATTCCTTCGAGAAGTATTCCAACACGCCGGACCTTGTCTCTCTGCTAAAGCCGTTAGCGCTTTATCACCGTGTTGCTGTATCAAACAACGCACGTTGGTTCCATAACAGGATAAATGGCTGTTGAAGTGTCTGCCTCCAGTTGATCCCTCTTGGCACAGCGTGCCTCCTGTGTTCGGCAGCCAAAATAATCCCTTTATAGCCGTCTTCTATCCATCCATGAGGTCCAATGGTGCTCTCGTCTGGAAGGAAAAGACAAACGGCGATTAGTCATTAATTGGAAATACTTTTTTTAAGTCTTGGGAAATATTAATTATTTCAAACCTTATGCTATCACTTCAGTGAATAAACAACAACAGCAATATACGAGGGCTTGATCAGAAGTACATTGATATACTGAACAGTACAGTGGAATGGGATGGCAATGACAGAACTCGAGCACAGCAGGGGTTGGGAGTAAGGGAGCTAGGATCATAAGTTGGTCCTGTTGGTCCTCTGTAGCTCAATTGGTAGAGCATGGCGCTTGTAATGCCAGGGTAGTGGGTTTGATCCCCGGGACCACCTATACGTAAAAATGTATGCACGCATGACTGTAAGTCGCTTTGGATAAAAGAGTCTGCTAAATGGCATATTATAAGCAATTCAACTACAATTATTTAGTCAATCAGTCACCGCTATTGGTTTTCAATGAGCCAGCAATGGCTTGAAGTGAATGATGCCAACAGCTGAGAACCCCCCTGGGCAGTGTAATCAGATTACAAGGCAGCCAGCAGGATGAAGTTAATGAATGATGGTTTTCATTTTAATGTGGACAGACAGGCAGTTTACTATGCAGGGCTAGGACGTTATTCATACTGGAACAACGGGAACAGTTGTCCGAGACAAGGGGCTAACACCAAATAAAATATATTGAAAGAGCCACAAATAGTGCCAGTGTGATTGAGGAGGTGTGTACAGACTAGGATAGCACAGTAGCCCTGAGTTACAATGTACAGTAATGGAAATAACTGCTCTTGACCAGGGATATATGAGAATGCTGTTTATGCACCTTTTTATCTGGGGAATAGCATTTAACAATGAGCATTGTTAGTATGAATATTTATGTTATTCGTAATGTGTAGTCAGAGATTGACGTCCATCAAACCACCTGACTGCAAACATTCTAAGAGTAGGTATAAAGCCTCAACTAATTCAGCAGTTCCTGAATAGAGGGTCAGTGAGGCAAAACCAGGAGAAGGTAACAGATTGCTCAAGGACACTGCCTTATAAGCCTCTTACCGATCCCCATGGCCATCATCAATTCACCACACCTACCGATAGGCCTAGGCATACTTCTAAAAATATAATCCCCAGTCCTATATTTTGATCAGATTATTGTGAGTTTATTTATTTGTCACATTAGTCATACTTAATCCAGTGTATTTAAAGGTAGAGCAAAATTACATTGCCAAAAGCAGCACCACAGATATTGAGATGAGCGAGATGCAACACTTCTCTCTCACACAGTAGCCACGGGACCAAAAGAGCAGAGAAGTTGAGCCTTGCACGTCAATGCTCTTAGTTGTTGCGGAAATTTACCCAATATGCCGTTTACTTTCGGCATCTGCGTCATATCATGGAGTCTACCTTTAATCAGATACAATAAATTCGGAATAATACATAAAACATAATTTGATCAAGTTGGCAATTCTTGATATGTCAGCATGCTATATTTCAACTTCTACAGTGGATTAGAAAAATAATGCGGTAGAATAAACTAAGTAGTATGCCTAAGCATGTTTTAATGAGGAATTCGCCGCTACTGGATGTGTGAACAGATGTAGAGTATGGATGACACATTAATCTGCAAATGAACTCTCCACTGTCTGTTTTCACTCTCTTAAACACACTAGAGAAATCAGACATGACTTTTGAAGCGTTTCTGCGTCACACATGATTTGTGCATCATCATATTAACAACCACAGAGTATTTTATTCTGAGGTAATATAATTATTTGGATTACAATGCAGGGTAACACTTTACATTAACTTGCTCTAAACGTATATAGTAAGTAATGCTGCAATTACCCTTGTAACAACATTGTATTAACATGTTCTTATAGTAATTTGATAATTGATTAGTAATTACACATTCTGACACCTGTTGCTAAGCAGTTTTTATTGTTACACAGCTGCAAATAGGAAGACTTGAAAACAACTCCCTTACTAGGTCATTACAAAGCAATTATTAAAGGGATGCACAGTAAAACTTTTCCCTGTAAATGTACAGCATTATACTTGCACCAGAGTTGCCAGCTTAATACTGTAATTTTGCTTTACAGCCGATATGCTGTAATATATTTTACAGTACTATTCCATACTGTAAAACATATTACAGCATCCCTTCTGTAAGGGGATGATGTAATGTTTTACAGTAAGGAAAATAGTATTGTCAAATATATTACAGCAATATTACAGTATTGAGCTGGCAACTCTGGTGCCAGTATAATGCTGTAAATATACAGTGAAATTCTCCCTGAAATCTAAATGTAAGAAAAATTATACATTTGTGCATAAAATACATTTATTTAAATTGGTAATAACATTAACAACAAATTAACAACAGAATTGACAATAGAAGTAAGAACAGTTAACACATATGTAACCAAATAAGAGCATAATTACAACACTAATTTAAAAACGATATTGTGTGCCTGTGTGTGTGGGGTGTGGGGGAGAGAGAGACAAAGAGAGAGAGGGAGTTGGAGTTAAAACTGGGATTGGGTACAATCCTAGATCTATGGTCATTAGGGCAACTATTTGGGGTAAGGGGGTTTAGAGGCAGTGAAACACAACGGGACAGTTTGGGCAGGAGAGCATCCAGGAGAGAGAAGTCAGCGCAGCGTCAGGTGTTCCTCATGGGGCTCCGTAACAATCCTCAGTTTTGATTTGTCAGCTCTTCTCCCCTCTAGGACAAGCATAGAAAAAGAAAGAATAGAATGAGAGACAGAGAGCACCAGGGCTGTTAGTCTGTGGGTAAAAAGATAGGTGACAAGGTACATATCAAGCTGGTGTTGTGATTTATTTGATTTGTGTATGTTTGTGTGTGTACTTACCTCACAGGTCTTCATTCAAACTCAGTGAGCTTTTGGAAGAATGGGGCAATGTAGGGGTTGAGAACAGCTGGCTTCCTATGGGCCACCTTGTCATGCACTTTGTTCCATCATCTTGGGTTGATTTGAACCCGTACAGCCATATATCCAATATAGTTTATGAAATCAATTGAGGCATTGAACAAATACAAATAAGATAGCTAGATACACCTACCTCAAACCCTACCTAACTTATAAAATATTGCTATAGCCTACACAATACCACAGATTATTTTACCAGACTCTAAACATTTTCCTTTCTTTCTGTGCAACCACATGTTTGCATACTTCTGGTAAAGTAGACAGGTTTAGCTAAAACTGTAACAGTATGGAGCAATGTTGTTGAGAGGTTATACGGACATGGACGTATGTCGTACAGCTGAGAGCCGAGTGAACCGGATTACACACAGGGTTGTGACAGCTAAGGATAACATTGTTGCAGTGTTGTTGCCATTCATGCTCTCCCCATTGAGTAGACTGTATCACGGTGACATCTAGATGGCTACCAATATTAGTTATTTCTTGTGTAGGCTGCTATCCTACTTTAAATATAATCCTGGGAGAAAAAAAAATTGGCCACGCTACTAGCTACCGCCAGCGACACTGATAGAGCTGCCCAGTGGAAGCGCCTTAGGTCGGCAGGCACCTCGATACAACACTATGGGTCATATCCAATGGTCATATCTTTTGAATTGCTAGAAACAAGCCCTGTAGAACATTTCTCTGTAGTAATGGTGAAAACATAATGGTCCCGAATCTGCAAGCAGTTTATTCTCTATGGCACTCAGAGGCTACGGTACAGCGAAGCCTATCATCACAACAATTATTATCTGGGTGATTTCTTTCAAGGTCGCACAGCAAGATATTTACGAGCAATTTAGAGCAGACCAAAATGGCTTGTGCCAACATTTACATTTACATTTACATTTACATTTTAGTCATTTAGCAGACGCTCTTATCCAGAGCGACTTACAGTTAGTGAATACATATTTTTTTTATACTGGCCCCCCGTGGGAAACGAACCCACAACCCTGATCAACTGAGCTACATCCCTGCCGGCCATTCCCTCCCCTACCCTGGACGACGCTGGGCCAATTGTGCGCCGCCCATGAGTCGGCTTGAGCTAGCTAACTAGCTAGGTTAGCTAAGAAAACATGCAGTAATTCAACGTTGGTTAGCAATAAAGATACTTATAAACAAGTCAAGGTACCTACCCAGCAGCTTCTGAAAATGTCCTTCCACTTCACAGCAGCTTCAAGAAGTTATTTAATAAAATAGTCTGATATTCAAGTCTCACCGGACAGAATGAGGTTGGCCCCTGAAACGGATCATGTGGATCTACAGTAGGCATAAGCTATTACTATAAAGAACTGTAATTTTTACAGTTAATAACAGTATTTTTTCAGCGTTTTACCCATAATGCAGTGCAATCTACAGCATTAATGCTGTAAAACAGATTTACGGAATTTTACTGTGCATTCTACAGTTTTTTTACTGTTGAAATTACAGAAAGTAGTGAGAGATTCTGGCAATTAAGAAGAGACATACTACAAGCAGAGACATACAAATTGTATCCACGAGATCATCTGACTCTGGGTAAGTAGAAAAACTGCTTAATTGCCTGAATCTCGCTCTATCCCTTTACATTATTGTGTAACAACATGTATAAAAAGGGTACATGCCTTAGGAATTTACTTAGTCAAGGAATTATATAATTGGTCATTTTACTATCATTAAGATTTTGGTTGTCACCAGATAATACAATTTACTCAATACAATTTAATATGCCATTATTTGTTACAAAACAGCCATCATCTATGATGTTTGTAATTAATACTGATGTGTATAGTTGTCTATGAGCAATATTATACTTTCAATTCATGTTGGACCTAACTTCTCATTCTAGATCAAATGCACTATCGACATTAACATACTTCTAAAATATATATTCAGAGCCGTCATAAAGTAGGTCGTTTTTAGATGACCCTTACCAAGTCTTGCTCAAATCATCATTATCACGTGTTTCTACTTCTTTGTTCCTTTCTGCTTCACTGCTCCTTCATAGAGCAATTATAGTAACACTGATACTTCCTATAGGTTATAAGTAATATATTAGCTGCCTTTAATTAATAAGTCAATGGAATGACTAAATGTGGTGTAAGTCATTGTTTTGGGCGACTAGCTATACACAAACAATCTTCCCAAGCCTTGGCAAGTCAAAGTCTTCTGACCAGGAGGGACTTTCCTCCTCCCAAGGTTGACTCACTAATAGGATTACCAGGATTAATACCTGAGGATGGGGCAGAGGATTGGCCCTGGCCTGCTCACCTCAGAAAGTCAAGGCATTGTTATCACATGTGTCAGAGAAGCTGGGCCAGTCTACAGGCCACAAGCCAATTCCAGCCAGACGTGGGTTGATGTCGCCATATGCCCTGTCCCATTGTTGAAGCGTCTCCTCCTCGTGCCCTGTTGTGCTACCATCATGCCCCACGGCACGCGTATTGAACAGGGCTGATTGGCATGTAAACTTGGCGCAGTGATGCACCCTGTTGCTTGAATATGACTAGCTCATGAAAGCTTGTGATCAATTAGAAAGAGTAGAAAGGAGACAAGGGTTAACCTTGACACAATATATAGAATATGCTAGCATATAACTGCTCAGAGAGCATTTGCAGATATTTCATGTTGACTTTTCCACAAGGTATGCCCTCCACAACACATTCCCATAGAATAAAATTGTTCATTATAGGCGCTAAGAATGGTACACAATTTCCTTTAACCTGATTCTAAATTAAAGTTTTAAAACTGTACAATATATCACATCATGGGTATGTGTCATATATAATATCAAGGGTATATACTAGTACACTAGCTGTGTAGAAATATAAATACTACTTTGAAAATCTGACACTGTATCAAGGCAATGACGTGTTCCAATTTAGTTGTACCTTTTTTTCACCTTTCGCTCTCAACATTTAAAGGACAATTCTGCCCCTTTTCAACCTCATATTCTTCATCTCCAGCACCGAACCAGTGTCTACATATGTGAAAACAGTGCATTTCTATGATCTGTGGTTAAAAAGATAAGAAGAAAGGTCTTTAAAAAATGCTTCTCTGTGACACAACAGGGTAGGATTAAAAGTAAAATGCAGTGATTTTCAAAACCCGCAACGAGTGTTTAGTCCAAGGGAGGGTATATTCTTGCTCCCCGTGTCACCGCGAATCTCATAGTGTTTGAAAATCACTTTTAAAAAAATAATGTTTTAACTTTTGATAATGTCATTGGGAAGAACTTTTTAACTTTATATTTTTTCCTACAAAACGTAGAAATGTGCCATTTTAACAGATGTTGACACTTGTATTGTGCTGCAGATAATGAAAATGAGGTTGAAAAGTGGTGGAGTTGCCCTTTAAATGTGGATCTCATTCATTCTCTGGGCCCCTCTGTGCCATAGCCCTCTGTGCTACCCACCACTGTGTAGCACAATTAGAGTGTACCACCACAGACTGGCCAAACCAAGCAATTACTAAGACACAGTCTACTATAAGTGGCACCCATTCTGTTTCCAACACGTTTTTTGTTAACTGGAGTAAAACAATTATGTAACAGCAACATGTGTTCAAAAGACTCTTCATTTTGGCTTGTTAAGCATGCTTGCCGTTAACACTTCATAAAAATAGGCTGAGCTATGTTAACTTCACTGCAAGGGTTGAAGTAAAGGTCTAAAGGCTGTGTCCCTGACAACCATGACACGATGTGATGGTTTACCTCTGGGCAGCTATCAGGATCCTGCAGGACAGGTGTCTCCTGACTGTACAGTTGTTTACCATGCTTACAAAAGCTCATTATCAAGTGTGTTAAGAATAAAACACAGACACTTAATCTGACCATAGATTAGTTGAAGCTGCAGAAGAGCCAATGTTTCATTGTAATCCACAGTGGAAAGGAAATAATCTAAAATAATGATTGTGTTGCCTTACATGCTTTAGTTCTAAAACAACTCATGAAATGCAGTACTCTTATGACCAATAGGAAATATCAGCAACAAAGCAATAATTGGTTCTGTATCGCCGTGACTATGTAGAGATGTCAAATATTTGAAGGTGCCAAACATGTGGGCCTGGGTCAAAGGTCATGTCATGACCTTGACACGAGCATGTGGCCACAAGCCCATCCAGAGAACAGCTCAAAGAAGGCATTGGACTGAGAAATATGCCTATGCTGGTGAATATTCCAGTTAACACAACCAAGGTGATCGTCTGACTTCACTCTAAGTTCCCATGGACTTTGTGTACTGTAAAACACTGGTAACTGTCCATGACCACTACAATTGCATTTTATACAGTAGGAGCTTTGTAAACTAGCACTATCCAAACCCAACTTGGCACAATGGAAGATCCCTTTAAAGTGTTTATGTACTGGGGAAATACCTTGTTATCCAATATATATTTGCTCAGTATTTTGGAAAAATCCTCTATTCAGTATCCCTAGTCAAGCAATCATCATGATATGATTTTGCATTACAGTCTTAGAAAAAAAGGGTTCCAAAAGGGTTCTTCGGCTAGGTTCCAAAAGGGTTATTCGGCTGTCCCCATAGGAGAACTCTTTTGGGTTCTATGTAGAACCCTTGAGGGAACCCTATTTGAGTCAGAAAAGGATATTAATATGATACATATGATACCTTGTATCCAATTGATGATCTCTTAGAAAAAAATATAAACTACTGGAAAATAACTGATATTGGCTCAAGGTGAAGGGAATGTTGGAACATAACTAACGAAATTACAGTTAACGAATGTTAATCCAGTTTATACAACGGGTGGGTCTAATCCTGGATGCTGATTCGTTAAAACCTCATTCCAGCCGGTGTCTATTCCACAAGTTACCACCGGCTAAATCTATGACGTTGAAATGCTTATTTACTCTGTTCCATCTGACTGCGCAATCCACTGTCTCATCAGCTCAGCCAGGCAATTAATATACTAGATCTACACTGTAAAAAGCATCTAGACATTATCTCCCATTTCTTTTAGACTAGCATTTGGTTTTCAACAGCAGAGATTTGTAATAACCTTGCTGTCTGTCTCTCCGACATTTGCAACATTGTTTCAATATTGAAATTTGATCTCCAGCTGTCCTATGGTAATGAACGTGTCGGGAGTCGGGACGAGACAGACAGGCTGGCAGCTTTTCTCAGCCAGTTGAAATCATGAATCAGCATAATTTTAAGGGATGTACTGTATACAAAGAAATGTCAATAGAAAAACATGAAATGCAGCTAGTTTGCTGTCATTCCAGCTTCAGTTTGAAGTGACTGTGTTAGCTGTGCAGTTGGCTATCTCTTCTGAACTGTGGCCTGGCGAGAGGTGTTGGTGTGCATCTGTATGTTGTCGATGGTATGTGTATGTTTTGTTCTACCTTTAACCAAAAGACTTCTACCAACAATGGTTCTCCAAATGGTTCTCCTATGGGGACAGCCGAATAGCCCTTTTAGGTTCTATATAGCACCTTTTTTTCTAAGAATGTACAGATGAATTACATTTCAATCTACTTCTCTATTCTATATCTAGTGAAGCATAATCACAATACCAAAGTACAAACTTGAGAAAAAAGGCAGACAAACAAGATTCCAGAAATGACCATACATGTTGAAAATTAACAAATTACCAATAGTAAATACATAATGCATCATTCAAATCCCAATGCAGCTTGAAAACAAACATGCACAGTTGCAGCAATACAATTGGCTACTCCAAAGGAATTATATAATTCCTAAATAAGCAGTCACAACTTATCTATTTGTAATACTTTGTCACGTCAAACTGTTTCAGATCAAGCTCCTATATACTGTAGTTGAAATATCACATATGATCCTATGGAAAATCGGACTATTGTATAGTTAATGTACATGGAAAAACATTTCCTATACTTTTCACAAGTTACATATTATAGACATTTGTAGAATCCCAGGTAAGGTGTCTTGACAATTACGTAAAAATTACTGACACTCTAACACACTAATACTACATTGAGTGAGACCAATAATAGCTATACCTACAAATTTGAGCATATTGTTTTATACTACCTTTTTCTGAATCGAAGACCACCAGATAATAAGAACCCTACAACTTTGGAGACATTTACTTTCAATCTGAAAGGCTCAACTCTCTGTTTCTAAAATACAGTTCTAGCCAGGCTCTATCAACCATTTGCACAGAGCAAAGCAGATTATCCTAAAGGTAATAAAAAAATACCTTTAGATTTGTATATTTTAAAACATTTGCAACCATCCCAAGGAGTAATACATGTTTTTGGGGAGAATAAGTTTCCTTACCTGGACACAAGCTACAGAGTCCCAAGCTGGTTAGTCCATCCCAACCACTGATCAGATTGAAAAGGATTTGTTCTAGGAGGATAATTTTAATTCTCTCTTCCTCTCCCTCCCTCTCTCACTCCTTTGTTTGCATATCCCTCCACTCCTCCTGGTTCTCACGGTCAACACTTTTCTTGATTCTTCTTGACTTTCAAGACATCAATAAGTACCCTTTCTCAGGTTCAGATTATTTCCCTACAGAGCTTTGGACACTCCTTTGCCCATGAACACCCAAGCATTAAAATTGAACTGGTAAAAAAATCTAAGTATAATAAAGGTGTTTATGAGCCTATATTTACAATATATAATATATATATAAGTTGATTAATTAAGTCCAAGCAACTGACACACTTTGACTACACTATATTCTACTTCCATGAACAAGAACAAACTAGGGAACAATTTATATAAGCGAAGACCATTGGGGAAATGAAACAAACAAAATGCAAGGTGGTTATATGATACTGAACATAAACTTCACATTATATTGATATGACAAATACACTGCAGAAGCATAGGTAATCACATGAAAGGAAAAGGTACTTTTTCTTGAAAAATGTATTATGTGATATTGTTAAAGATTTAGAATAGTTCGTAAATACCTTAATAAAGAAGATGAATCTGCCTTTTCACTTTTCACATACCAATAATAATGATGAAATTAACCAAATCAGAAATATATTTTCTAATGCTAATTGCGGAGAGTTCAGACAGTTTGGAGAGAAAATGGTGGATGAGAGAGAAACAGATTTCTAGAGGAAGAGCGGAGGATGGACAAGAGAGGGCGGAACAGGAGGAGGGTGGACAGGAGGAAGGACAATGATGGCGAGGAGGGAGTGTGAGAGAGAGGTGAGATGAGATGGACATTGGACACTAATTGTCATGTGAACGCCAAGTAGTCCTAGCCAGTGAGAAGTCCTGGCTAGTGAGAAGTCCTGGCCAGTTAGAGACTGGCCAGTGATTCTTCAGTTCAGCCAGTGTGGCCTCTTATATGCTGGGATCAACAAGAATGGCATGGTCAGTGCACAACACTAGTCGGCATGTTAGTAGCACACAGCTGTTGTTGTTCTACAGTATATTGCTGAATTTGAGAGCCAGGGTCACTCTCAGGGGGTCTACTGTAAATTTGGAGTCAAAAGTGAGCAAAAATTGCAAGTGTTACATCAACTCTAATAGTATTAAATTCAACACTCAAAAGTCTTAGCTTTTTTTTAACACTCACAGAATTTCTGTAACTCTGCAAACAGCTGCAATTTAACACTGGCCAACACTGGTTATTGTTGCATTAACTCTATACTGGTGCCAGTCCCCAGAAATCGTGAAATCCTATTTTTATTTTCTCAAGTACACATTTTGCACAGTGCGTGCCTGCAACAGCTCGGAAACAAACACCATTGATAGAGGAGGGTAAAATCATTGGCATTGGCAACAGTCGCACAGTCCCATCCAACCTATAAGATTAAGGCCTGGCTTTTCCACAACTAAGCACATTTCATAACTCCAATCGGGGCTCTCCACTATTTGTAGCTCGATGGTGCTAAACATAGGCCTTTCCTTCTAGCCTGACCCTAACTATCCTTGTTATGGCACCACAATAATAGACCTACCAGCTTTGGGGTCTTTTTGGGACACCGCCCCTATATCTTCTATGTTTTGACTGGAAGGATATAATGACTGTGGGTCCAAGGAACCCTAATAACGACTAATGTCTCAACTTCCCCCAAACACGTTAGTTTATTTACCACAGGTATTTATACCATATAGAGAGGTTAGAGCATAGTTCAATTTGCCATTTTAATGGAATCAAGGACTTCATAATTTATATTCAATTGTAATATCTTTATTAATTAAGATGGGGAAAAGGCTCAAGTTAAATAAAAAATGGTAGGTCATTTTAAGTTTAAAATGGAATTGCCTGCATACATGCTGGTAACAACAAAAAGGATGTTCTGTTGCCAGATTGCTGTTATGTAATGCTTGGGGGGAACATGGAACATCACTTTGTCTGAACATGAGTGGCAACCTCTGATCATGTACTGTAAGTGTTATGCTGCCACCTGATCATTTTTCTGGGGGCACCAGTTGAGAGGGAGCAAGGTTCTACCTCTGTCTGTCTATATGACTCATCCTCTATCTACCGTCGCCAGCTACGAGGCTGTCTCTTATAACCAGGAGTGGAGCCAAGAGCAGTTAGGAGAACAGGAACATGATCTAAGGATTAAGGAGTAGGGCTATGAATGTTCTGCCTGCCTCCGTTCTGATCTAGGTCATTTTCCTTCACCACTCTTTCTTATGGTTTAATTTAAATTGTTTTCATGTTACACCCAAAGAATGATTAAATTGTTCATGAACTGTATACCACATCATTTTACATACTATTTTTTTATGATTTGGAGTTGCACTATACTGTGGCTCAGTTAGCATTTTGCTGTATTTAAATAAAGTTAAAAAGATGTCACCGAAAATATGTAGCAGAGCCTACCAGCAGGTTCAAGCAGTGGCACTATGAATACATTTGCATACATTCGGCCTCAGGTCGAATTAGGGACCTGGGTTGTGTCATTGTCACGGATCCCCCCGGTACTGCTGCTCATTCCGTTCACCAGTTCCGGAGGTCTACGTCACCGGCTTCCTAGGCGTCACAGACATGGATCATTACCACCAACTCTGGACTGTCTTGTCTCAGTATGGACACGTGGTTCCCGTTCCCCCTGATTAGTATGTGTATATATGTGCCTGCTGTTCCCTATTGTCCTTGTCGATTATTGTCCCATGTCCGTTGGTCTCGTGAGTACTGTGTATTGTGCTCTGGTTGTTTACGGGTCTCGTCCTGTGTATTGTGTAGAGGTTACACCTCACTCTTTGTTTAGGTTACATCCCTTTTGTATATACAGTGAGGGAAAAAAGTATTTGATCCCCTGCTGATTTTGTACGTTTGCCCACTGACAAAGACATGATCAGTCTATAATTTTAATGGTAGGTTTATTTGAACAGTGAGAGACAGAATAACAAAAAAAAAATCCAGAAAAACGCATGTCAAAAATGCTATATATTCATTTGCATTTTAGTGAGGGAAATAAGTATTTGACCCCTCTGCAAAACATGACTTAGTACTTGGTGGCAAAACCCTTGTTGGCAATCACAGAGGTCAGACGTTTCTTGTAGTTGGCCACCAGGTTTGCACACATCTCAGGAGGGATTTTGTTCCACTCCTCTTTGCAGATCTTCTCCAATTCATTAAGGTTTCGAGGCTGACGTTTGGCAACTCGAACCTTCAGCTCCCTCCACAGATTTTCTATGGGATTAAGGTCTGGAGACTGGCTAGGCCACTCCAGGACCTTAATGTGCTTCTTCTTGAGCCACTCCTTTGTTGCCTTGGCCGTGTGTTTTGGGTCATTGTCATGCTGGAATACCCATCCACA
This sequence comes from Coregonus lavaretus, assembly GCF_964263955.1. Classification (NCBI taxonomy): domain Eukaryota; kingdom Metazoa; phylum Chordata; class Actinopteri; order Salmoniformes; family Salmonidae; genus Coregonus; species Coregonus lavaretus. Next base: position 26,943,705 of record NC_139990.1, read on the forward strand.
ACCCATTTTCAATGCCCTGGCTGAGGGAAGGAGGTTCTCACCCAAGATATGACGGTACATGGCCCCGTCCATCGTCCCTTTGATGCGGTGAAGTTGTCCTGTCCCCTTAGCAGAAAAACACCCCCAAAGCATAATGTTTCCACCTCCATGATTGACGGTGGGGATGGTGTTCTTGGGGTCATAGGCAGCATTCCTCCTCCTCCAAACACGGCAAGTTGAGTTGATGCCAAAGAGCTCGATTTTGGTCTCATCTGACCACAACACTTTCACCCAGTTCTCCTCTGAATCATTCAGATGTTCATTGGCAAACTTCAGACGGGCCTGTATATGTGCTTTCTTGAGCAGGGGGACCTTGCGGGCGCTGCAGGATTTCAGTCCTTCACGGCGTAGTGTGTTACCAATTGTTTTCTTGGTGACTATGGTCCCAGCTGCCTTGAGATCATTGACAAGATCCTCCCGTGTAGTTCTGGGCTGATTCCTCACCGTTCTCATGATCATTGCAACTCCACAAGGTGAGATCTTGCATGGAGCCCCAGGCCGAGGGAGATTTACAGTTATTTTGTGTTTCTTCCATTTGCTAATAATCGCACCAACTGTTGTCACCTTCTCACCAAGCTGCTTGGAGATGGACTTGTAGCCCATTCCAGCCTTGTGTAGGTCTACAATTTTGTCCCTGACATCCTTGGAGAGCTCTTTGGTCTTGACCATGGTGAAGAGTTTGAAATCTGATTGATTGATTGCTTCTGTGGACAGGTGTCTTTTATACAAGTAACAAGCTGAGATTAGGAGCACTCTCTTTAAGAGTGTGCTACTAATCTCAGCTCGTTACCTGTATAAAAGACACCTGGGAGCCAGAAATCTTTCTGATTGAGAGGGGGTCAAATACTTATTTCCCTCATTAAAATGCGTTTTTCTGAAATTTTTTGTTGTTATTCTGTCTCTCACTGTTCAAATAAACCTACCATTAAAATTATAGACTGATCATTTCTTTGTCAGTGGGCAAACGTACAAAATCAGCAGGGGATCAAATACTTTTTTCCCTCACTATATATACACGTGTTTGTGTTGGGTGGAGTAATAAAACCCCTAATACGTATTCCTGCGCCTGTCTTCAAATCATTATACAATGTGACAATCATATCCTCTTTCATCAATCTGTTGAGTGACAGGTACCCACCTGTGATGGGGCCATCCAGGGCCGTCCTAATTTAGCCTCAGTGTAGAATGGCTGGAGCCATTCAATCCGGTGAGGTGTCCTGTCGTGTCTTGAGGCTGTCAGGCATTCAATTGGTGTCCATTCCTGTTGTGAAATCCCATTATGGAGGTGTGGTTGAACTGGTCATTCCAACACCTGGCCAACTAACTGATCCTTTGGGGAAATATAAAGGCTTTATTGGGTAGCTAGGCGGCCATTTAGTGTCTCCTGCAATGGTTGGTTACTCATTGATATGCTGCTGTTAAAGGTATACTGAGTGCACCTCAGTACTAGGTATAACTCCAGTAACGGTAATTTCTCTTTCACACAGTCAGTCTCTTCACAATGATAATGTTGTCAGGAGATATGGGAGAGGAAATTAGTTTATAGAAAATTGAGAAGAGGAGAGAGTGTGTCAAATATAATTGTTGATAGAGTGGAGATAGAGTAAATGAACAGAGAAAGTGTCTGAGACTATAGGGTGTGTGAGTGTGCGTGTGCCCGTGCGTGCATGTTCGTAGGTGTACCTTCAATTTCATTTGTATGACATTAAGCGAGTGATAGAAGGATTGAGAGAGAGACAAGGAGGTTGATGAGTAATCGTTTTTCTTCGCAGTGCACATAACTGGCAGGCGCTCCTCCTCTGGCAATCCCCTTATCTCTCTCTGCGTCAGCCAGGACCTTAATATAATCAGAGAGAGAAGGAAGCACAGTATTACCATTGGCTATAATGCAGCTCACCGTCAGGGAGGAGTGGAGATGCACTGCCATACAGACAACACACAACACATAGAGCGCCACAATGGAATAAACACTACTAAACCTTTATACCACACCATATACAATCGTTATAGCTATAGCTACAGATATACAGTTGAAGTCGGAAGTTTACATAAACCTTAGCCAAATACATTTAAACTCAGTTTTTCACAATTCCTGACATTTAATTCTAGTAAAAATTCCCTGTCTTAGGTCAGTTAGGATCACCACTTTATTTTAATAATGTGAAATGTCAGAAAAATAGTAGAGAGAATAATTTATTTCAGCTTTTATTTATTTAATCACATTCCCAGTGGGTCAGAAGTTTACATACAATAAATTAGTATTTGGTAGCATTGCCTTTAAATTGTTTAACTTGGGTCAAATGTTTCGGGTAGCCTTCCACAAGCTTCCCACAATAAGTTGGGTGAATTTTGACCCATTCCTCCTGACAGAGCTGGTGTAACTGAGTCAGGTTTGTAGGCCTCCTTGCTCGCACACGCTTTTTCAGTTCTGCCCACACATTTTCTATAGGATTGAGGTCAGGGCTTTGTGATGGCCACTCCAACACCTTGACTTTGTTGTCCTTAAGCCATTTTGCCACAACTTTGGAAGTATGCTTGGGGTCATTGTCCATTTGGAAGACCCATTTGCTACCAAGCTTTAACTTCCTGACTGATGTCTTGAGATATTGCTTCAATATATCCACATAATTTTCCTTCCTCTTGATGCCACCTATTTTGTGAAGTGCACCAGTCCCTCCAGCAGCAAAGCACCCCCACAGCATGATGCTGCCACCCCCGTGCTTCACGGTAGGGATGGTGTTCTTCGGCTTGCAAGGTACCCCCTTTTTCCTCCAAACATAACGATGGTCATTATGGTCAAACAGTTCTATTTTTGTTTCATTAGATCAGAGGACATTTCTCCAAAAAGTAAGATATTCGTCCTCATGTGCAGTTGCAAACCGTAGTCTGGCATTTTTATGTTGTTTTTGGAGCAGTGGCTTCTTCCTTGCTGAGCGGCCTTTCAGGTTATGTCGATATAGGACTAGTTTTACTGTGGATATAGATACTTTTGTACCTGTTTCCTCCAGCATCTTCACAAGGTCCTTTGCTGTTGTTCTGGGATTGATTTACACTTTTGGCACCAAAGTATGCTCATCTCTAGGAGACAGAACGCGTCTCCTTCCTGAGCGGTATGAAGGCTGCGTGGTCCCATGGTGTTTATACTTGCATACTATTGTTTGTACAGATGAACGTGGTACCTCCAGGCGTTTGGAAATTGCTCCCAAGGATTAACCAGACTTGTGGAGGTCTACAAAATTTTTTCTGAGGTCTTGGCTGATTTCTTTTGATTTTCCCATGATGTCAAGCAAAGAGGCACTGAGTTTGAAGGTAGGCCTAGAAATACATCCACAGGTACACCTCCAATTGACCGAAATGATGTCAATTAGCCTATCAGAAGCATTTTCTGGAATTTTCCAAGCTGTTTAAAGGCACCAAAACTATAGTTTGTTAACAAGAAATTTGTGGAGTGGTTGAAAAACGAGTTTTAATGACTCCAACCTAAGTCTATGTAAACGGAGTGTACAAAACATCTTACCATGATATAGACTGACCAGGTGAATCCAGGTGAAAGCAACGATCCTTTATTGATGTCACCTGTTAAATCCACTTCAATCAATGTAGATGAAGGGGAGGAGACAGGTGTCAGGTGTCAGTGTGCAGCAGTAGGACAGTGTCAGGCGCAGGACACAGAACTGAGTAACAGACAAACTTTACTCGGAAAGAAACAAATACTAATTCCACGCAGGGAAATACACCAGCTCACAGCAGTCATAAACACCAAACAAAGAACAATCACGCACAAAACCATGAGGGAACCAGAGGGTTAAATAGGGAAATAATCATAACGTGATGGGAACCAGGTGTGTACAATCAAGACAAAACAAATAGAACACAGAAACGTAGATCGGTTGCAGCTAGAAGACCGGTGACGACGACCGCCGATAGCCGCCTGCACAAGGAGAGGCACCAACTTTGGTGGAGGTCGTGACAGTACCCCCCCCTTGACGCGCGGCATCAGCCGCGCGCTGACCCGGCCTCTGGGACGACCAGGAGGACGAGACGCAGGATGATCCGGGTGGAGACGGTGAAACTCCTGCAGGAGGAAAGGGTCCAGGATGTCCTCCACCGGCACCCAGCGTCTCTCCTCCGGACCGTACCCCTCCCACTCCACGAGGTACTGAAGGCCCCTCGCCCGACGCCTTGAGTCCATGATGGCTCGCACAGTATACGCCGAGCCCCCTCGATGTCCAGCGGGGGCGGAGTAACCTCCCGTACCTCAGACTGCTGGAGCGGACCAGCCACCACCGGCCTGAGGAGAGACACATGGAACGAGGGGTTAATACGGTAATCAGGGGGGAGCTGTAACCTATAACATACCTCCTTCAGTCTCCTCAGGACTTTAAATGGCCCCACAAACCGCAGACCCAGCTCCCGGTAGGGCAGGCAAAGGGGCAGGTTTCGGGTCTAGAGCCTCACTGCAGTGGCAGTCGGCACTCGCCTTCTGTCGCCGGATGGCCTGTTGCAGGCGCACATGGGCAGCGTCCCAGGTCTCCTCCGAGTGCCGAAACCATTCATCCACCGCAGGTGCCTCGATCTGGCTCTGATGCCACGGTGCCAGGACTGGCTGACACCCTAGTACACACTGAAATGGAGACATGTTAGTGGAGGAGTGGCGGAGGGAGTTTTGGACCATCTCTGCCCAGGGGATGAAAGCCGCCCACTCCCCCAGCCAGTCCTGGCAATAGGACCGCAGAAACCTACCCACATCCTGGTTAACTCTCTCCACCTGCCCATTACTCTCGGGGTGAAAACCTGAGGTCAGGCTGACCGAGACCCCCAGACGTTCCATGAACGCCCTCCAGACCCTCAATGTGAATTGGGGACCCCGATCAGTCACTATATCCTCAGGCACCCCGTAGTGCCGGAAGACGTGGGTAAACAGAGCCTCCGCAGTCTGTAGGGCCGTAGGGAGACCGAGCAAAGGAAGGAGATGGCAGGACTTAAAAACCGATCCACAACGACCAGGATCGTGGTGTTACCTTGTGACAAAGTCCACTGATAGGTGTGACCACGGCCATTGTGGAACGGGTAGGGATTGTAATTTCCCTCTGGGCAGGTGTCTAGGTGCCTTGCACTGGGTGCACACCGAGCAGGAGGAAACATAAACCCTCATGTCCTTAGTTAAAGTGGGCAACCAGTACTTCCCACTAAGACAGCGCACTGTCCGACCGATGCCAGGATGACCAGAGGAGGGTGACGTGTGGGCCCAACAGATCAATCGATCGCGGACATCAAACGGAATGTACAGACAACCTCCCATACCACCGGTGCCACCAGGCAAGAAGCCGGAAGTATGGGAGTGGGATCCGTGGACCGCTCCTCTGTGTCATACATCCGGGACAGAGCGTCTGCCTTAGCGTTCTGGGAACCTGGTCTGTAGGATAGGGGGAAAACAAAACGGGTGAAAAACATGGCCCACCTGGCCTGGTGAGGGTTCAGTCTCCTCGCCGCCCGGATGTACTCCAGATTGCGGTGGTCAGTCAAAATGAGGAAAGGGTGTTTAGCCCCCTCAAGCCAATGTCTCCACGCCTTCAGAGCCTTGACAACAGCTAACAGCTCCCGGTCCCCCACATCATAGTTTCGCTCCGCCGGGCTGAGCTTCTTCGAAAAGAAAGCACAGGGGCGGAGCTTTGGTGGCGTACCCGAGCGCTGAGACAGCACAGCTCCTATCCCAGCCTCGGATGCATCCACCTCTACTATGAATGCCAAGGAGGGATCAGGATGAGCCAGCACGGGAGCCGAGGTAAACAGAGCCTTCAGGTGACCAAAAGCCCTGTCCGCCCCAGCTGACCACTGCAGTCGCACCGGTCCCCCCTTCAGCAAGGAGGTAATGGGAGCCGCTACCTGACCAAAGACCCGGATAAACCTCCGGTAGTAGTTGGCAAACCCTAAGAACCGCTGCACCTCCTTTACCGTGGTTGGAGTCTGCCAATTACACACGGCTGAAATGCGGTCATTTTCCATCTCCACCCCTGACGCGGACAGGCAGTACGCTAGGAAGGAGACGGAATGTTGGAAGAACAGACATTTCTCAGCCTTGACGTACAGGTCATGCTCCAACAGTCGACCAAGCACCTTGCGCACCAGGGACACATGCTCGGCGCGTGTAGCGGAGTATATTAGAATGCCATCTATATACACCACTACACCCTGCCTGTGCAGGTCCCTGAAAATCTAGTCTACAAAGGATTGGAAGACTGATGGAGCATTCATCAACCCGTACGGCATGACGAGGTACACATAGTGCCCAGAGGTGGTACTAAATGCCGTCTTCCACTCACTTTTTGCGATATTCCTACCTCAAGAAATGTGTAATTTAACGGAGGGTCTAGCACATTTTACCTATTTGTCTGCCTCTTTAGTCCAGGGTGCATTGCATGGTGCCGTTGCCAGAGATATTATAGAAAGGAGATAGGAATCCAATGAACGAAGGCACGTATAACACCCCACCCAGCAGACTGTCCACCAATCACGTTCATGTTGTCATGCTGCGTCACGCGGTTGCTAAACTAATCGTCACGCAATCCCTCTCTAAGTCAGTGTATATGTCGAGAAATGTGCCTATTTTCCTTAAAAGTACGTAATGTCTTGATTCCAAAGCTGTACGATACTACAGATAGCAAGTTAATTATCTCGCATCTCGTAAAAGATTTGTAATATTGTACCTCTTGTTGAAGAAATTCGTGCTAATGTTGGGTTTTTGTGCCCAATAGACTCCCATTCACTCCTTGAAGGAGAGTGCTCATTGTCCAAGAATCGCCCAGAATGGGCAACGTTTCCCATCTCCTCAAAAGTATATCTGCCGTTGCGAATGTTAGACTCCACTCTGTGAGGCACATCGATCTGCAGGTCGAACATGGTGAGATAGACTCCTAAATTGATAGTGCAGTTTGTTTAGGTGATTTTACAGCTAACTAGCTGCATCACATGCTGATTTTGTCTTTGGTATTATTGTGTGTAGCTAGGTTTGCTAGCTAGCTAGCCATCCAGCCCATAGAGAGAGCATTGCATTGTGGATTTTGTAGTCGACTTGAGCTGCAACAGATTTCCACAACGATTTTCTAAATTGCTACGCCAAAATGAAACATTTGTTCACAAAAATTATTGTTCTCACGTATTAGTGTTATTGAACACAAAATTAAAGGAATTAGTGGTTTTGGGTAGATTTTTCCTTTAAGTACCACTCCAACGCAACACAACCCCAACTTTGTCCCTAATGAATCCCCTCGTACTGGTCTAATCCTAGCACACATTAGAGTTAAACCTCGCCATGCATGCCTTTTAAATCAGAGGGGCTCATTTTGTCATCACCGCCTCCCCACAAAGCTCTGACTGGTAGTGCCATCTTATGGAGATCATTCACTACTACATTTTATTAGTAACTCGCAGTCCAGGGCCCTTTTCTAGTACTTCAGAAATGCATCCTTCCTTCCTACCTTTCTTGAAGTAATCAGAGATCTGAACTAGTTGGACTGGTGAAAGTAATGGGGTGGTAACATTGCTTACACCTATCCGATCACTTATAAATCTGTGCTTACCTCAAGGACACAAGGAACGAAGGATGCATTTCAAAGATATTAGAGGAAACAAGGATGCATTTCTGAAGTATTCAAACAGGGCCCCCGGTCTCTCTCATTACTTATCACAATGCTGAGCACATCTGACTGCAGCATTCTGTCACTAACAGGAGAATAATTCCCTACGTGAATGAATATTTCCAGTCGCATAATTACTAACCCTGTTGAAGCACTGTTCGGTCACACCTACCCCTGCGTTGCATTCTCATAGTCTAATATGTTATTATGTGGGCCCAAATGTACATATCAGCAATGTTTTATATACATGTATTTTTGTTACAAAAAATAATTTGTGAATACAGTATGTATAATTTTTTTATGCATAACTAGTGCTACTGTATAAATACATCAAACAAGTCAATAAATCAATTCAGGATCACTGTTTATATTGGCTAGAACTGATAACACTCCTCTTGTCTTTCAGTGTAGCACGGTTTGGAGACAGTAATCCCTGGAGTCCCTCTATGACCTCACTACATACATTTCTCCCCCTGATAGGGAGTTGTGGTCCTTATGCCTTTGTTGTGTACTGTATGTGCTTCTGGACATAGGATCTGAATGGAATGTGCTCGACATACAGTAGTGGCACTAACAGCCAACCCCATGCACTCACTGAATAAGGTTGTGCATTGAGCAGTAGAGGTATAAAAGATTTACAGGTATGCGCAAATCTTTAAAAAAACGTTCTGATACAAGAGAAAGTGACGTTTACTTTTGATTCTACTTGATTTAGAGTTTTTATAAATCATTCATTAAATCTCCCCAGAAACAATTGTAAAAATGTTGTCTTTAGAATGGAAGACATCAAGTACATTTCTAAAAAGTCTCCATTTCATATTTTTCCTGCCAAGAGGATGCCTTTATCTAGGGCAATGTACATAACTCCCTTTTGCATAGCGTCTTTATATAGCAGCTTTAATATAGGCTTCCCGTTAACTCAAGCAATACAGGTTTAAAGACCTTGGATCTTGCTCAAGGGTACATTACCGTTAAGTGTTATAGACCCTGTGAATAGATCCTGCAAGCCCAGTTGCTTAGCTGTAATCAGATAATACTGTGTCCTACACAAACCCAGATTGACCATGGATAAATTCTGGGTTTGAAGGTGTCAGCAGAGGCAGAGTATCCGGTTTGCCCCTTGCCATTACTGGATCTCGCTTGGCCTACATCACAACAAGGCTATATGCAGAGTTTCTGATTTGAAGTGTTGCAGCCACAATTCTTTAATCAACAAAATACTAGCAGAAGCCCCAGGAATCTATCTTCACCCCCTTTCCTGACATAAACTCGTCGGCGGTCCTGTGTCTCTAGTAATTGTTTTATGTCATTAACAGGTGGTTGTCAAAAATAGAATGAAGAAACACACACACTCAAGTCTCTCGGGTGCTCTCTCTCTCTCTCTCTCTCTCTCTCTCTCTCTCTCTCTCTCTCTCTCTCTCTCTCTCTCTCTCTCTCTCTCTCTCTCTCTCTCTCTCTCTCTTCTCTCTCTCTCTCTCTCTCTCTTTCTCTCTCTTTCTCTCTCTCGCTCTCTCTCTCACACACACACAAACACACGTGCACACACACTATCAGGTGCACGCTCACATGCACACACACAAACACACATGCACACACACAAACATGCACACACACTATCGGGTGCACACACACATACACACACATACGCACGCACACACACGCGCACACACACAGACACAAAGTGATATAGAGACCACACACTCTTGATGCATATTCTCGCAAATACATTTTACATGGGCCAGCAAAGACAGATAGATCCAGCACAACCGTGTGTGCATGTCTAAACAAACAGATACAAAGGCATAGGTGTGTGGCCACATAGCTACTAAACCCACCCACACACCAACTCTCTGCAACACAAGGCTACTTTGGCCTCCACCCTCTTTCCACTCTTCATACCTCCTCCTCTCTTCCTCGGCGACCACTATCTCGCGCACTCCCTCTATTCGCCTTGCCCCATTTCATTCCGAACTGAACCACACACACACCAAACAGGTCAGTAATTTCTTCATATCATTGTTATGATTCGTAATGTGGCCATGACTGAGTGTATAGTAAAGCAAAATGAGTAGAAATAAATTAATTTGGGTCCGTTGTAGAGGGATATTGAACGACAGCATTGAAAAATAAACTGAATTGCTTATGCTTATGATGGCCTTGAAAGTTGCTCTGGGGTGTCGGCATTTGTTGCTTTGTGTTTTTGCGTAGTTAATGGAGTTACTGATCACACTGTTGTATATTTCAATGAGTATTATAATGGAATAAGTTGATTTGAATGGAATATTGCGAGGCACTTTAAGTATTCAAGACTGAATCATAGAAGACTATTTTGCATCTGTATTTTGAATCTTTATGGTTCAGAACTTCCTCTCTTTAAGCTGTCAATGTTTATATCCTGTGAGGGTAACGGTAATGCTGTGCAATTATTCTTGATGAAGCCTTTTCATTGCCTTATTTTCAGTTAGCATACTAGTTGCTTAGACTTCTTTGTAAGATACAGTAGCCATGTGTTATCCATCTTTCAGTCAACATCTAAATATAGATATAGTTCTTTAAGATGTATAAAACCATGTATAAAAGTGACTTTAACACAACTCTGACTTAATGATAGTAACTGATGTAATATGTGCATACAATTTTTGCTATGAAAGTTGAGAAAATGTCAATGTAGCACTCATTAACATGTGCTGGTGATGGTTCAGACTTGATATCCAACCACGCAGTTGGAAATAATTCTGTGCACCATTAAATTGTCAATCATATAGCCGTCAAGATTGAAATGAACTTTTCCATGTTGGATTTTATCAGCCTCTATAAGGGGACATGGCAGTTGTTAAATTTAGTTTATACTAACATAGTGATGGATTAAAGTCAGTAGATTTTCTTCTACTGATGTTAAAACTCATAGTTTTTTTTCTTAATTTAGAATAAGCTGCTTTCTCCCTCCTGGTTTCTCCTCCATATCTCTGTTTCCCAACATCTACCCGGAAGCTACCTCTCTTTTTGATCTTTTTTTTCTAATCAATTCTAACTTTTGACCCATTTTTCATTATGACATGCTCATCATTGCATACTTCTTCCAAAACCATATTTGACATCAAGCTTTCGATGTCTGGTGTTACTATCTTACAATAAATGATTTGTGCCGACACCCAAAAAACTACAAATGTTTTTTTCTGCACTGATAATCCTAAACATGATTTCTCCTTTTTTTATCGTGGGTTTAGCATGTTTGCTTCATAAACTAAGTCATCAGTGCTGTGAATTCCGATTTACCTTATTTTCCTGTCCTCCCACATCTTCCTGTTTCCCTCCCTCCATCCTGCTTGCCTCAACAACCCCTGTCTATCATCATTTATATTGCTCCACTGCCACGTCACCATAGAAACCCATTCCCTGTCTCCTACACTCTCTACCTGTCTTTATCCATTATTCATATTTTTTTTTTAAATCAATCGTAAACATCTGCAAAGCTGCTATGTGGTCCACCTTCTTTCTGCACGAAGCGGATGGCAGGCCGATTCCACCAGGGGTGGGAGTAGGACCAGGAGCAGGTCCCCTTGGACTGACCGGTGTTATGGGTGGCAGAGGGGCTGGGGCTGGTGCTATGGGAGTTAAGCGCCGGGCAAAAGCGTCAACATCGGGACGCCCAGGGGGCATGAGCGAGGTCCAGGAGGGCAAGATCAAGCTGGCGTTCTTCGTGGCCATCGTGGGTGTGGTATTGACTGTCTTGGGCTTGGGCACAGAGTATTGGGTGGAGCTGTCCCCGCCCAAGAACTTCTACAACAACCAGACGTGTCTGGCGGCCCACTACGGGCTGTGGAAAGGATGCACCCAGACTCTGTGGGTGGCGGACATAGACCCTGAGCGAGAGAGCTGTGGGCCGGCTGAACTGCCAGGAGGTGACTGCTCTGGGGCTGCATGAATAGGCCTACATCACATTGTGTAAACCAAACAGCATCCACTCAAACTCATACATTCCAAACTATACATAACCACCTATCAGAAATCACAGACCCATTTTTTGCATACCGGCAAATTGTGTAAACCAAACAGCATTCATTCAATCTCGTACATTCAAAACTATACAAAACACTCTCTTGAGAAATCCTATGGACCCTTTTATGCCAGATTTTAAAGGGGTAGTTCAGCCAAATTTCATGATTTCAAGGCCAGAAGAGACAATTATGATTTCATTACATAGCTATAGCCCCCACCGTTAGATACAGCTAGGTATCAGGTATTTGTATTGTGTCCACAATCCAATCACTGGATGCAGGTGTAGACTGGTTATCAGGTGTAGACTGTGTCACAGATGGACTGCAACATACATTTACATTCTGTAGGGATAGATGCTTATCTTGAACTAGCACACGTATTACTCTCAAATACTGTACTAAAATGGCATACTAGAGAAGGCAGTGCTGCAGTATATTTTTATGATAGTCTATATGTAGGATAAACTACATGTATTAGAATACAAGATGCCATAACACTAATTGCATAGAAGAGATAGCAACCTTGGTATTGTCATCGATGTGCATGAATGTATAATAATTAGTGTGCAGCAAGCCGTATGAATCTCAATAAGATTATGGTGATGTGCAAGTGGATAAGGTCTCCATCTGTTTCAAATAAGTTCCTTGTCTCTCCCTATCTCCTTAAGAATCTAACTGCACCTACTTCAAGTTTTACACCACTGGAGAGAATGCAGTCATCTTCCAGAAGACAACAGAAAAGAGTGAGTTAGCTTGTCCCCTGCCCTCTTTCAACCTACAGTAAGGGAAAAAAGTATTTGATCCCCTGCTGATTATGTACGTTTGCCTACTGACAAAGACATGATCAGTCTATAATTTTAATGGTAGGTTTATTTGAACAGTGAAAGACAGAATAACAACAACAAAATCCAGAAAAACACATGTCAAAAATGTTAAAAATTGATTTGCATTTTAATGGGGGAAATAAGTATTTGACCCCCTCTCAATCAGAAAGATTTCTGGCTCCCAGGTGTCTTTTATACAGGTAACGAGTTGAGATTAGGAGCACACTCTTAAAGGGAGTGCTCCTAATCTCAGTTTGTTACCTGTATAAAAGACACTTGTCCACAGAAGCAATCAATCAATCAGATTCCAAACTCTCCACCATGGCCAAGACCAAAGAGCTCTCCAAGGATGTCAGGGACAAGATTGTAGACCTACACAAGGCTGGAATGGGATACAAGACCATCGCCAAGCAGCTTGGTGAGAAGGTGACAACAGTTGGTGCGATTATTCGCAAATGGAAGAAACACAAAATAACTGTCAATCTCCCTCGGCCTGGGACTCCATGCAATATCTCACCTCGTGGAGTTGCAATGATCATGAGAACGGTGAGGAATCAGCCCAGAACTACACGGGAGGATCTTGTCAATGATCTCAAGGCAGCTGGGACCATAGTCACCAAGAAAACAATTGGTAACACACTACGCCATGAATGACTGAAATCCTGCAGCGCCCGCAAGGTCCCCCTGCTCAAGAAAGCGCATATACATGCCCGTCTGAAGTTTGCCAATGAACATCTGAATGATTCAGAGGAGAACTGGGTGAAAGTGTTGTGGTCAGATGAGACCAAAATCGAACTCTTTGGCATCAACTCAACTCGCCGTGTTTGGAGGAGGAGGAATGCTGCCTATGACCCCAAGAACACCATCCCCACCTTCAAACATGGAGGTGGAAACATTATGCTTTGGGGGTGTTTTTCTGCTAAGGTGACAGGACAACATCACCTCATCAAAGGGACGATGGACAGGGCCATGTACCGTCAAATCTTGGGTGAGAACCTCCTTCCCTCAGCCAGGGCATTGAAAATGGGTCGTGGATATGTATTCCAGCATGACAATGACCCAAAACACACGGCCAAGGCAACAAAGGAGTGGCTCAAGAAGAAGCACATTGAGGTCCTGGAGTGGCCTAGCCAGTCTCCAGACCTTAATCCCATAGAAAATCTGTGGAGGGAGCTGAAGGTTCGAGTTGCCAAACGTCAGCCTCAAAACCTTAATGACTTGGAGAAGATCTGCAAAGAGGAGTGGGACAAAATCCCTCCTGAGATGTGTGCAAACCTGGTGGCCAACTACAAGAAACGTCTGACCTCTGTGATTGCCAACAAGGGTTTTGCCACCAAGTACTAAGTCATGTTTTGCAGAGGGGTCAAATACTTATTTCCCTCATTAAAATGCAAATCAATTTATAACATTTTTGACATGCGTTTTTCTGGATTTTTGTGTTGTTATTCTGTCTCTCACTGTTCAAATAAACCTACCATTAAAATTATAGACTGATCATTTCTTTGTCAGTGGGCAAACGTACAAAATCAGCAGGGGATCAAATACTTTTTTCTCTCACTGTATGTCCCACCTTGCCCACCCACACGCTTTCTTTCTTCCTCGAGTCTGTCATCTATGTTTCACTGGGTCAGCCATTGACTGCAGTGAGTGTCTAAAATGTATTCCTCCTACTCCTTTTCCGTTATAGCATTGAAGTCAGTAAGACAGTGTTTCTTTGTGGGTCCATGGGGACCAATTGTGAAATCCTGTTTTTTTCTCGAGCTCTAAACCAGAGGTGTCATGCACCACATTTTTTAAGAGGGCACTGATGGCCAAATTCAATATCTTTGGATTTATTATGCGCAAAAGAAACAATATCTTCTGTATTTGTTCTTAGTTTGGGAATGATGCCATATATGCCAGGAGTGTGACATTTAACATTTATATTATCCTCTAGGCAAGTCAGAGGTGAATATCTGTTAGAATTATAAGTGGATGCCATGACCTTTACCTTTTTTATAGATTGCCATTTTGAAGAAGGTTTTACTTATGTGGTTGTGTTACTTACCTTAGTTGAATGCCCTCATTGCAAGTCGCTCTGGATAAGAGAGTCTGCTAAATGACTCAAATGTAATTGTACCTGGTGCCAGTGTACTATGAAAAGTGGAATGTACCTGTATCAAGACAATAACCGTTTCTCTCTTCCCAGGTCTGAATGTGGCGGCAGCCATGATGGCCCTCTTCGGTCTCTTCCTGATGGTCATGGGGGCCATATGCATCACCACAGCCCTCAGCAAAGGAGAATCGTTCTTCCTCAAGCCTGCTTCGGTTTGCTTCATTCTGTCAGGTGAGTGAGTAGATATATGATAGCCAAGGTAATATAAACTGAGTGGACATAACATTAAGAACACCTGCTCCTTCCATGTCATAAAAATGTTTTGTACACTCAGTGTATAACTACAATGGTTAAATGTCACATATCTAATGAGAACATGGGAAGATCTCATTCTCAATTGCATACTCCTCGCGTTCTCTCCTCGTCTCCTTTTCAAAACCCATTTGGGACAAATCATTCACTAAACTAAATCTTGTAATTAATATTGTGTAAATTGAGCAAGTTGAGGAGACTGAACTGCTTGGAATAACCTTGGATTGTAAACTGTCATGGTCAAAACATATTGATACAACAGTAGCTAGGATGGGGAGAAGTCTGTCTATAATAAAGCGCTGCTCTGCATTCTTAACAGCACTATCAACAAGGCAGGTCCTACAGGCCCTAGTTTTGTCGCACCTGGACTACTGTTCAGTCGTGTGGTCAGGTGCCACAAAGAGGGACTTAGGAAAATTGCAATTGGCTCAGAACAGGGCAGCACGGCTGGCCCTTGGATGTACACAATCTCTCCTGGCTCAAAGTGGAGGAGAGATTGACTTCATCGCTACTTGTATTTGTGAGAGGTATATTGACATGTTGAATGCACCGAGCTGTCTGTTTGAACTACTGGCACACAGCTCGGACACCCATGCATACCCCACAAGACATGCCACCAGAGGTCTCTTCACAGTCCCCAAGTCCAGAACAGACTACGGGAGGCGCACAGTACTACATAGAGCCATGACTACATGGAACTCTATTCCACATCAAGTAACTCATGCCAGCAGTAAAATTCGATTTTAAAAACAGATAAAAATACACCTTATGGAACAGCGGGGACTGTGAAGCAACACAAACATAGACAAATGCATACAAACACATGATAACATACACACTATACACACATGTACACATGGATTTTGTGTTATAGATATGTGGTAGTAGAGTAGAGGCCTGAGGGCACACACTTAATATGTTGTGAAATATGTTATGAAAGTATTGTAATGATTTTAAAATGTACACTACTGTTCAAAAGTTTGGGGTCACTTAGAAATGTCCTTGCTTTCGAAAGAAAAGCAATTTTTTTGTCCATTAAAATAACTTAAAATTGATCAGAAATACAGTGTAGACATTGTTAATGTTGTAAATGGCTATTGTAGCTGGAAACGGCTGATTTTTTATGGAATATCTGCATAGGCGTACAGAGGCCCATTATCAGCAACCATCAGTACTGTGTTCCAATGGCACGTTGTGTTTGGCTGACGATGCCTTCCTAGGTTTCTCGTATGCACCACCCTCAGACGACTCCTTTCTATGAAAGACTCGCTGTGAGGACCTGCCCCAGAGTTCTGTGAAATTGCTTTAACTCAGTGTTCTTCTATCATGGTCCTGTTGATCCGCAGGGTGTGCAGGCTTTTGTTCCAGCCCAGTAGACCTTATCGATTAGTTTAATCATGTGTGTTAGTGCTGGGCTGGAACGAAACCCTGCTGGTCTACAGGATCAGGACTGAAGAACACTGCCTTAACCTGTACTGATTCTTTTAAATAAAAGGGAATTCATATTGTGGATGAACCCGTTTTGAGAAAAGCTAAAGCGAGCAGAAGTTGTGATCAGACAGCACTTATGAATATGGTTTGGCCTGCAGAGTGTTTGTCAAGAAATCTTTATTTTTACCTAATTATATTTATATAACAGATTATATTTTAAAGAAATGTCGGCCATCTTTCTTGACACGTATTGTTTGTTGATCCACGTAAAGTGGAGTCAATGTTGGTCCTTTGTTTGAAGAAAATATAAACATTCACAGTGTCTTCTTGTCAGGGTGGGATGGTTAAACTAATCCCCAAAATAAAATCCAACTTTAGAGACCCATACACAAAAATGTATGCACGCATGGCTGTAAGTCGCTTTGGATAAAAGCGTCTGCTAAGTGGCATATTATTATTATTATTATTATTATTATTATTATTATTTGCTAATCCAAGTTTATCATTTTAAAAGGCTAATTGATAATTAGAAAACCCTTTTGCAATTATGTTAGCACAGCTGAAAACTGTTGTGCTGATTAAATAAGCAATAAAACTGGCCTTCTTGAGACTAGTTGAATATCTGGAGCATCAGCAATTGTGGGTTCGATTACAGGCTCAAAATGGCCAGAAAAAAATAACTTTCTTCTGAAACTCGTCAGTCTATTCTTGTTCTGAGAAATGAAGGCTATTCCATGTGAGAAATTGCCAAGAAACTGAAGATAGCGTACAATGCTGTGTACTACTCCCTTCACAGAACAGTGCAAACTGGCTCTAACCAGAATAGAAAGAGGAGTGGGAGGCCCCGGTGCACAACTGAGCAAGAGGACAAATACATTAGAGTGTCTAGTTTGAGAAACAGACACCTCACAGGTCCTCAACTGGCAGCTTCATTAAATAGTACCCGCAAAACACCAGTCTCAACGTCAACAGTGAAGAGGCGACTCCGGGATGCTGACCTTCTAGGCAGAGTTGCAAAGAAAAAGCCATATCTTAGACTGCCCATCTTAATATTTTATTTTTATTGGTCAGTCTAAGATATGGCTTTTTCTTTGCAACTCTGCCTAGAAGGTCAGCATCCTGGAGTCGTGGAGAGAATGCAATCGAGATCTTCCCCATGTTGCAGAGAGTTAGGAGTCAGTTAGGAGTCAACCTGTGCATGCAGCAAAAACAAAACAAAGCTACCGGTACTCAACATAATTTAAAAAAAATCTAAAAACATATAGCCATTATTCAAGTATATCAAGGGAGCTCACTAATTAGATACACAGGGCATTAGTCATGGCACCTGTCCAGTCCTGATATACTCGGAGGCTCTGGGAAGTGGATGAGGAAAAGGTCACAGATATCAATACCACCTCCACCATCCCATCAGTAAGATGTATTTACCAACTCCACACACACCAAGCCCCTGATATCTCTCTCTTTTGTTCTTCGTCCCTCTCTTTCTCTCTCTTTTTCTCTATCACTCTATCCTTCTCTCTCTTAGGCCTCCTGATGCTCCTATCTCTTACTGTTTTCAACCAATCGGTCCTCTCCTTCCTAGCCAGTGACCACTCAGTGCCTTTGCATCACGAGCTATCTTGGTCAGTGTCCTGTATTGGGTGTGCAGGGGCCATGCTTCTTTTGGGCGGAATCCTCTTTCTCTTGCTTGCACTACCATTCAGCCCCTGGCGAAGGTGTTTTCCCCCAAAAAATGAAAGTGACAGCTAGTGGCGAGAAGGAGGTATAGCACTTTATCTGTATCCTCTTATAACTGTTGTTGAGAAATCTCCTGCAATTTTACGTTGATGCTTTTGAAGTTGTGGAGAGAGAGTTTAAGATGTTCCTCGTCTTTTTTTCTCTCCTTATTTTGCATAAATCAGTAGAGCTCATTAAAGGGACATTATACTGCTCTTGACTTATGAAAGCTGAAGAATTAACACTTACACTAACCAGGTTTCCATCCAACCTCTTTATGCGAGTAAAGTGCAATGTCGCATAAAACATGTCATGACAGGCCTGATGGAAACAGATTGTTGGGGGGTAAACTTTCCAAATGTTGACAAAACAAAATACACTAGACAAGGTGGGATCTTTTTGTGTCGGTAAAAATGAATTATGCGAGAAGTGTCGGTGGAAACGAAAATACGTCAAGCAATGACATGTTGTGTGGTCCTCCCACTATGACTCGTCGGGAAAGCATGCAGTTTATTAGGCTACCGATTAAATAAATGATGATGAACTTCACAGTGTGGTGAAAGTCAAAGGTGATGAGCTTGATGCTCCTTTCCAATAAATATCGAGGGTCTTATTCTGGTGACATGATAATCGATGCTTGGCTGCCATTTGACAAATACACATAATCTTGCTCTAGATTGTACGTGCGCTCTAGCCAACAGCGCTATGCACGGTGTTGGCTTCAAGCGCAAATTGCAATACCAGAGTCGGCACACTCGCTATATAACGCAACCTATTTTGTGAGAAAACCATCAGTAGAGTTGAAAATGCGATGAAAACCCATTTAACTTGTATTTTTTATTTGGTGCATGGTAATGTAACCGCAAAAGGTATTTAATGTGCACTACCTCATCACGCCAGCCGTTTATCTTCAATAAGTCAATTTGATGGAAATATCTCTGGTGGGAAAATGTGCATATTGTTTTTATGCGGATTTTAGAATTTTCGCATGCAAATCTAGATGGAAACCTAGCTACTGACACATTTATTGGGAGAATCAAAAGTGTTAGTTGACAGCAACTACAACAAAAAAACATTGCATGTGCAAAATTTTATGTGCTGGTATGTTCAAATATCTCCCCAAGTGTGAAATTCGAGGTAATTCAAAATCATTTTAAATGAATGTAACAAGAACAACTGTTTGCAGTTGTGTTTTGAATTTGTAAACATTACTTCATAATTATTTTTGCCAAAACTTTAATGATATTGTGATCAACAGTCTTATTAGAGAGTATAATCCTAAAATATAGTAACTGGGATTCAGATGTATTACACAGAAAGAAAGTACAGTACAAAATTCTACAGTTTCTAGTAAATAAATACATACAGTGAGGGAAAAAAGTATTTGATCCCCTGCTGATTTTGTACGTTTGCCCACTGACAAAGACATGATCAGTCTATAATTTTAATGGTAGGATTATTTGAACAGTGAGAGACAGAATAACAACAACAAAATCCAGAAAAACACATGTCAAAAATGTTATAAATTGATTTGCATTTTAATGAGAGAAATAAGTATTTGACCCCTCTGCAAAACATGATTTAGTACTTGGTGGCAAAACCCTTGTTGGCAATCACAGAGGTCACATATTTCTTGTAGTTGGCCACCAGGTTTGCACACATCTCAGGAGGGATTTTGTTCCACTCCTCTTTGCAGATCTTCTCCAAGTCATTAAGGTTTTGAGGCTGACGTTTGGCAACTCAAACCTTCAGCTCCCTCCACATATTTTCTATGGGATTAAGGTCTGGAGACTGGCTAGGCCACTCCAGGACCTTAATGTGCCTCTTCTTGAGCCACTCCTTTGTTGCCTTGGCCGTGTGTTTTGGGTCATTGTCATGCTGGAATACCCATCCACGACCCATTTTCAATGCCCTGGCTGAGGGAAGGAGGTTCTCACCCAAGATTTGACAGTACATGGCCCTGTCCATCGTACCTTTGATGCGGTGAAGTTGTTCTGTCCCCTTAGGTCTACAATCTTGTCCCTGACATCCTTGGAGAGCTCTTTGGTCTTGGCCATGGTGGAGTTTGGAATCTGATTGATTGATTGCTTCTGTGGACAGGTGTCTTTTATACAGGTAACAAACTGAGATTAGGAGCTCTCCCTTTAAGAGTGTACTCCTAATCTCAACTCGTTACCTGTATAAAAGACACCTGGGAGCCAGAAATCTTTCTGATTGAGAGGGGGTCAAATACTTATATTTAACATTTTTGACAAGTGTTTTTCTGGATTTTTGTTGTTGTTATTCTGTCTTTCACTGTTCAAATAAACCTACCATTAAAATTATAGACTGATCATTTCTTTGTCAGTGAGCAAACGTACAAAACCATCAGGGGATCACATACTTTCTTCCCTCACTGTACACAATCCCATGATATTGAAATATTTTTACAACTGCCTTTAATATACAGATATAGTGTATTTGGAAATTATTTTTACCCCCCTCATCAATCTACACATTACCGCATATTAACAAAGCAAAAACAGGTTTTTAGAACTTTTTGCAAATTTATTAAAAATTAAAACAGAAACATCACAATTACATAAGTATTCAGACCCTTTACTCAGTACTTGTTGAAGCACCTTTGGCAGTGATTACAGCATCGTGTCTTCTTGGGTATGACGCTATAAGCTTGGCACACCTGTATTTGGGGAGTTTCTCCCATTCTCTCTGCAGATCCTCTCAAGCTCTGTCAAGTTGGATGGGGAGTGACGCTGCACAGCTTTTTTCAGGTCTCTCCAGAGATGTTCGATCGGATTCAAGTCCGGGCTCTGGCTGGGCCACTCAAGGACATTCAAAGACATGTCCTGAAGCCACTCCTGCGTTGTCTTGGCTGTGTGCTTAGGGTCGTTGTCCTGTTGGAAGGTGAACCTTCGCCCCAGTCTGAGGTCCTGAGCACTCTGGAGCAGGTTTTCATCAAGGCTCTCTCTGTACTTTGCTCCGTTCATCTTTGCCTCATCTCCCAGTCCCTGCCGCTGAAAAACATCCCAACAGCATGATGCTGCCACCACCATGCTTCACTGTAGGGATGGTGCCAGGTTTCCTCCAGACGTGAAGCTTGGCATTCAGGCCAAATATTTCAATCATCTTGATTTCATCAGACCAGAGTATTGTTTCTCATGGTTTGAGAGTCTTTAGGTGTCTTTTGGCAAACTCCAAGCGGGCTGTCATGTGCCTTTTACTGAGGAGTGGCTTAATTCTGGCCACTCTACCATAAAGGCCTGATTGGTGGAGTGCTGCAGAGACGATTGTCCTTCTGGAAGCTTCTCCCATCTCCACAGAGGAACTCTAGAGCTCTGTCAGAGTGACCATCAGGTTCTTGATCACCTCCCTGACCAAGGCCCTTCTCCCCCGATTGCTCAGTTTGGTGGGGTGGCCAGCTCTAGGAAGAGTCTTGGTGGTTCCAAACATCTTCCATTTAAGAATGATGGAGGCCACTGTGTTCTTGGGGACCTTCAATGCTGCAGAAATTTTTTGGTACCCTTCCCCAGATCTGTGCCTTGACACAATCCTGTCTCGAAGCGCTACGGACAATTCCTTCGACCTCATGGCTTGGCTTTTGCTCTGACATGCACTGTCAACTATGGGACCATACAGTGGCTTGCGAAAGTATTCACCCCCCTTGGCATTTTTCCTATTTTGTTGCCTTACAAACTGGAATTAAAATGGATTTTTGGGGGGTTGTATCATTTGATTTACACACAACATGCCTACCACTTTGAAGATGCAAAATATTTTTTTATTGTGAAACAAACAAGAAAAAATTAGTGTGCATAACTATTCACCCCCACAAAGTCAATACTTTGTAGAGCCAGCTTTTGCAGCAATTACAGTCTATTGGGGTATGTCTCTATAAGCTTGGCACATCTAGCTACTGGGATTTTTGCCCATTCTTCAAGGCAAAACTGCTCCAGCTCCTTCAAGTTGGATGGGTTCCGCTGGTGTACAGCAATCTTTAAGTCATACCACAGATTCTCAATTGGATTGAGGTTTGGGCTTTGACTAAGCCATTCCAATACATTTTTAATGTTTCCCCTTAAACCACTCGAGTGTTGCTATAGTAGCATGCTTAGGGTCATTGTCCTGCTGGAAGGTGAACCTCCCTCCCAGTCTCAAATCTCTGGAAGACTGAAACAGGTTTCCCTCAAGAATTTCCCTGTATTTAGCGCCATCCATCATTCCTTCAATTCTGACCAGTTTCCCAGTCCCTGCCGATGAAAAACATCCCCACAGCATGATGCTGCCACCACCATGCTTCACTGTGGGGATGGTGTTCTCGGGGAGATGAGAGGTGTTGGGTTTGCGCCAGACATAGCTTTTTCCTTGATAGCCAAAAAGCTCAATTTTAGTCTCATCTGACCAGAGTACCTTCTTCCATATGTTTGGGGAGTCTCCCACATGTCTTTTGGCGAACACCAAACGTGTTTGCTTATTTTTTTCTTTAAGCAATGGCTTTTTTCTGGCCACTCTTCCGTAAAGCCCAGCTCTATGGAGTGTACGGCTTAAAGTTGTCCTTTGGACAGATACTCCAATCTCCACAATGGAGCTTTGCAGCTCCTTCAGGGTTATCTTTGGTCTCTTTGTTGACTCTCTGATTAATGCCCTCCTTGCCTGGTCCGTGAGTTTTGGTGGGCGGCCCTCTCTTGGCAGGTTTGTTGTGGTGCCATATTCTTTCCATTTTTTAAATATGTTTAAATATGGGATGTTCAAAGTTTCTGATATTTTTTATAACACAACCCTGATCTGTACTTCTCCACAACTTTGTCCCTGACCTGTTTGGAGAGCTCCTTGGTCTTCATGGTGCCACTTGCTTGGTGGTTCCCCTTGCTTAGCGGTGTTGCAGACTCTGTGGCATTTCAGAACAAGTGTATATATACTGAGATCATGTGACACTTAGATTGCACACAGGTGGACTTTATTTACAGTGGGGAAAAAAAGTATTTAGTCAGCCACCAATTGTGCAAGTTCTCCCACTTAAAAAGATGAGAGAGGCCTGTAATTTTCATCATAGGTACACGTCAACTATGACAGACAAATTGAGAAAAAAAAATCCAGAAAATCCCATTGTAGGATTTTTAATGAATTTATTTGCAAATTATGGTGGAAAATAAGTATTTGGTCACCTACAAACAAGCAAGATTTCTGGCTCTCACAGACCTGTAACTTCTTCTTTAAGAGGCTCCTCTGTCCTCCACTCGTTACCTGTATTAATGGCACCTGTTTGAACTTGTTATCAGTATAAAAGACACCTGTCCACAACCTCAAACAGTCACACTCCAAACTCCACTATGGCCAAGACCAAATAGCTGTCAAAGGACACCAAAAACAAAATTGTAGACCTGCACCAGGCTGGGAAGACTGAATCTGCAATAGGTAAGCAGCTTGGTTTGAAGAAATCAACTGTGGGAGCAATTATTAGGAAATGGAAGACATACAAGACCACTGATAATCTCCCTCGATCTGGGGCTCCACGCAAGATCTCACCCCGTGGGGTCAAAATGATCACAAGAACGGTGAGCAAAAATCCCAGAACCACACGGGGGGACCTAGTGAATGACCTGCAGAGAGCTGGGACCAAAGTAACAAAGCCAACCATCAGTAACACACTACGCCGCCAGGGACTTAAATCCTGCAGTGCGAGACGTGTCCCCCTGCTTAAGCCAGTACATGTCCAGGCCCGTCTGAAGTGCATTTGGATGATCCAGAAGAGGATTGGGAGAATGTCATATGGTCAGATGAAACCAAAATATAACTTTTTGGTAAAAACTCAACTCGTCATGTTTGGAGGACAAAGAATGCTGAGTTGCATCCAAAGAACACCATACCTACTGTGAAGCATGGGGTTGGAAACATCATGCTTTGGGGCTGTTTTTCTGCAAAGGGACCAGGACGACTGATCCGTGTAAAGGAAAGAATGAATGGGGCCATGTATCGTGAGATTTTGAGTGAAAACCTTCTTCCATCAGCAAGGGCATTGAAGATGAAACGTGGCTGGGTCTTTCAGCATGACAATGATCCCAAACACACCGCCCGGGCAACGAAGGAGTGGCTTCGTAAGAAGCATTTCAAGGTCCTGGAGTGGCCTAGCCAGTCTCCAGATCTCAACCCCATAGAAAATCTTTGGAGGGAGTTGAAAGTCTGTGTTGCCCAGCGACAGCCCCAAAACATCACTGCTCTAGAGGAGATCTGCATGGAGGAATGGGCCAAAATACCAGCAACAGTGTGTGAAAACCTTGTGAAGACTTACAGAAAACGTTTGACCTGTGTCATTGCCAACAAAGGGTATATAACAAAGTATTGAGAAACTTTTGTTATTGACCAAATACTTATTTTCCACCATCATATGCCAATAAATTCATTAAAAATTCTACAATGTGATTTTCTGGATTTTTTTTTCTCATTTTGTCTGTCATAGTTGACGTGTACCTATGATGAAAATTACAGGCCTCTCTCATCTTTTTAAGTGGGAGAACTTGCACAATTGGTGGCTGACTAAATACTTTTTTTTCCCCACTGTAACTAATTATGTGACTTCTGAAGGTAATTGGTTGGACCAGATATTATGTAGGGGCTTCATAGAAAAGGGGGTGAATTCATATGCACTTACCACTTTTCCGTTATTTATTTGTTCGAATTTTTTTAAACAAGTTATTTTTTTAATTTCACTTCACCAATTTTGACTATTTTGTGTGTGTCCATGACATGAAATCCAAATAAAAATCAATTTAAATTACAGGTTGTAATGCAACAAAATAGGAAAAACGCCAAGGGGGATGAATACTTTTGCAAGGCACTGTATATAGACAGGTGTGCGCCTTTCCAAATCATGTCCAATCAGTTGAATTTACCACAGATGGACTCCAATCAAGTTGTAGGAACATCTCAAGGATGATTAATGGAAACAGGATACACCTGAGCTCAATTTTGAGTCTCATAGCAAAGGGTCTGAATACTTATGTAAATGAGGTATTTCTGTTTTTTATACACTACCGGTCAAAAGTTTTAGAACACCTACTCATTCAAGGGTTTTTCTTTATTTTTACTATTTTCCACATTGTAGAAAAATAGTGAAGACATTTGAAAACTTTGAAATAACACATACGGAATCATGAAGTATCCAAACAAGTGTTAAACAAATCAAAATATATTTTATATTTGAGATTCATCAAATAGCCACCCTTTCCCTTGATGACAGTTTTGCACACTCTTGGCATTCTCTCAACCAGCTTCACCTGGAGTGCTTTTCCAACAGTCTTGAAGGAGTTCCCACAGGTATGTTGGGTCATTGTCCTGTTGAAAAACAAATGATAGTCCCACTAAACCCAAACCAGATGGGATGGTGTATCGCTGCAGAATGCTGTGGTAGCCATGCTGGTTAAGTGTGCCTTGAATTCTAAATAAATCACAGACAGTGTCACCAGCAAAGCACCCCCACACCATAACACCTCCTCCTCCATGCTTTACGGTGGGAAATACACATTCAGAGATCATCCGTTCACCCACACCGCGTCTCACAAAGACACGCCGGTTGGAACCAAAAATCTCAAATTTGGACTCCAGACCAAAGGACAAATTTCCACCGATCTCATGTCCATTGCTCGTGTTTCTTGGCCCAAGCAAGTCTCTTCTTCTTAATGGTGTCCTTTAGTAGTGGTTTCTTTGCAGCAATTCGACCATGAAGGCCTGATTCACACAGTCTCCTCTGAACAGTGGATGTTGAGATGTGTCTTCTACTTGAACTGTGTGAAGCATTTATTTGGGCTGCAATTTCTGAGGCTGTAACTCTAATGAACTTATCCTCTGCAGCAGAGGTAACTCTGGGTCTTCCTATCCTGTGGCGGTCCTCATGAGAGCCAGTTTCATCATAGAGCTTGATGGTTTTTGCGACTGCACTTGAAAAAACTTTCAAAGTTCTTGAGATTTTCCATGTTGACGGACCTTCATGTCTTAAAGTAATGATGGACTGTCGTTTCTCTTTGCTTATTTGAGCTGTTCTTGCCATAATATGGACTTGGTCTTTTACCAAATAGGGCTATCTTCTGTACACCCCCTACCTTGTCACAACACAATTGATTGGTTCAAACGCATTACGAAGGAAATAAATTCCACAAATTAACTTTAAAGACACACCTGTTAATTAAAATGCATTCCAGGTGACTACCTCATGAAGCTGGTTGAGAGAATGCCAAGAGTGTTCAAAGCTGTCATCAAGGCTAAGGGTGGCTATTTGAAGAATATTTGTTTAACACTTTTTTGGTTACTACATGATTCCATGTGTGTTATTTCATAGTTTTGATGTCTTCACTGTTATTCTACAATGTAGAAAATAGTAAAAAATAAAGAAAAACCCTTGAATGAGTAGGTGTCCTAAATCTTTTGACCGGTAGTGTATATAATACATTTGTTAAAATTTCTAAAATCCTGTTTTCGCTTTGTCATTGTGGGGTATTGTGTGTAGATTGCTGAGCATTTTTATTTTATTTTATCCATTTTAGAATAAGGCTGTAACATAACAAAATGTGTAAAAAGTCAAGAGGTCTGAATACTTTCCGAAGGCACTGTATATATAAAATATATAGTTGAATTCGGATGTTTACATACACTTAGGATGGAGTCATTAAAACTAGTTTTCCAACCACTCCACAAATTCCTTGTTAACAAAGTATAGTTTTGGCAAGTCGGTTAGGACATCTACTTTGTGCATGACACAAGCAATTTTTCCAACAATTGTTTACAGACAGATTATTTCACTTATAATTCACTGTATCACAATTCCAGTGGGTCAGAAGTTTACATACACTAAGTTGACTGTGCCTTTAAACAGCTTGGAAAATTCCAGAAAATTATGTCATGGCTTTAGAAGCTTCTGATAGGCTAATTGACATCATTTTAATCAATTGGAGGTGTACCTGTGGATGTATTTCAAGGCCTACCTTCAAACTCATTGCCTCTTTGCTTGACATCATGGAAAAATCAAAAGAAATCAGCCTTGGGAGCAATTTCCAAATGCCTGAAGGTACCACGTTCATCTGTACACACAATAGTACACAAGTATAAACACCATGGGACCACGCAGCCGTCATACCGCTCAGGAAGGAGACGCGTTCTGTCTCCTAGAGATTAACGTACTTTGGTGCGAAAAGTGCAAATCAATCCCAGAACAACAGCAAAGGACCTTGTGTGGATGCTGGAGGAAACAGGTACAAAAGTATCTATATCCACAGTAAAACGAGTCCTATATCGACATAACCTGAAAGGCCGCTCAGCAAGGAATAAGCCACTGCTCCAAAACTGCCCATAAAAAGCCAGACTATGGTTTGCAACTGCACATGGGGACAAAGATTGTACTTTTTGGAGAAATGTCCTCTGGTTTTATGAAAAAAAATAGAACTGTTTGGCCATAATGACCATCGTTATGTTTGGAGGAAAAAGGGGGATGCTTGCAAGCCGAAGAACACCATCCCAACCGTGAAGCACGGGGGTGGCAGCATCATGCTGTGGGGGTGCTTTGCTGCAGGAGGGACTGGTGCACTTTACAAAATAGATGGCATCATAAGGAAGGAAAATTACGTGGATATATTGAAGCAACATCTCAAGACATCAGTCAGGAAGTTAAAGCTTGGTCACAAATGGATCTTCCAAATGGACAATGACCCCAAGCATACTTCCAAAGTTGTGGCAAAATGCTTAAGGACAAAAAAGTCAGGGTATTGGAGTGGCCATCACAAAGCCCTGACCTCAATCCTATAGAAAGTTTGTGGGCGGAACTGAAAAAGCATGTGCGAGCAAGGAGGCCTACAAACCGGACTCAGTTACACCAGCTCTGTCAGGAGGAATGGGCCAAAATTCACCCAACTTATTTTGGGAAGCTTGTGGAAGGCTACCCGAAACGTTTGACCCAAGTTAAACAATTTAAAGGCAATGCTACCAAATACTAATTGAGTGTACGTAAACTTCTGACCCACTGGGAATGTTATGAAAGAAATAAAAGCTGAAATAAATCGTTCTTGCTACTATTATTCTGACATTTCACATTCTTAAAATAAAGTGGTGTTCCTAACTGACCTAAGACAGGGAAGTTTTACTAGGATTAAATGTCAGGAATTGTGAAAAACTGAGTTTAAATGTATTTGGCTAAGGTGTATGTAAACTTCCAACTTCAACTGTATATATCAAAGAGACATTACCCAGGCCATCATGTTTTGTAGATTCAGTTATAGGCCACAATATAAAAGTAATGTAAAAGATAAGCACCATGTAAATTCCAGAACTGCAGTGCTTTTTCATTCATTTGTGATCTTGATCTACATAACCAATGGTGTGGGATGTGTGGACTCATACTGACATTAGACTACTTTTGAGGTCTTAAAAACATTTGACAAATGTTGTTTTTGGAGTCTAATGTCCCTTTAAATGTTAGATGCACCATCTGCTCTTGGTGTGTGGGTGACTATATTATAGAAATGGCCATAAATTACTAAAGCGGCACTGTCTAAAACATCTCTGCCTGAAAGGACAGTCAATTTCATCGTAAACCTTATTGAAGAGATAAAGTGCTGCAATTTATTGCAGCATTTACGCTACTAACCAGGTACAGTGCCTTCAGAAAATATTCACACCCCTTTTCCTTTGCCACATTTTGTTTAAAATTAATTGGATTGCGATTTTTTTTTTTTGTCACTGGCCTGCACAGAATACCCCATAATGTCAAAGTGGAATGATGGTTTTCGAAATGTTTACAGATTAATTAAAAATGAAAAGCTGAAATGTCTTGAGTCAATAAACCCTTTGTTATGGCAAGCCTAAATAAGTTCAGGAGTAAAAATGTCCTTAACAAGTCACATAATAAGTTGCATGGATTCACTCTGTGTGCAATAATAGTGTTTAACATGATTTTTGAATGACTACCTCATTTCTGTACCCCACAAATACAATTATATGTAAGGTCCCTCAGTTGAGCAGTGAATTCAAACACAGATTCAACCACAAAGACCAGGGATGTCTTCCAATGCCTCGCAAATAATCCCACCTACAGTATTGGTAGATAGATAAATAAAAAAGCAGACATTCAATATCCATTTGAGCATGGTGAAGTTATTAATTACACTTTGGGTGGTGTATCAATACACCCAGTCACTACAACGATACAGGCATCCTTCCTAACTCAGTTGCTGGAGAGGAAGGAAACTGCTCAGGGATTTCACCATGAAGCCAATGGTGACTAAAAACAGTTACAGAGTTTAATGGCTGTGATAGGAGAATACTGAGTATGGATCAACAACATTTTAGTTACTCCACAATACTAACCTAATTCACAGAGTGAAAAGAAGGAAGCCTGTAAAGAATAAAAATATGCCAAAACATGCATCCTGTTTGCAACAAGGCACTAAAGTAATACTGCAAGAAATGTGGCAAAAAATTACTTTTTGTCCTGAATACCAAGTGTTATGTTTGGGGCAAAAAACATTAAATATACAAACAAAAACACAAAACATTATTGAGTACCACTCTCCATGTTTTCAAGCATAGTGGTGGCTGCATCATGTTATGGGTATGCTTGTAATCATCAAGGACTGGGGGGTCTTTCAGGATAAAAAAACAAACAGAATGGAGCTAAGCACAGGCAAAATCCAAGAGGAAAACCTGGTTCAGTCTGCTTTCCACCAGACACTGGGATATGAATTCACCTTTCAGCAGGACAATAACCTAAAACACAAGGCCAAATCTACACTGGAGTTGCTTACCAAGAAGACAGTAAATGTTCCTGAGTGGCTGAGTTACAGTTTTGACTTAAATCTACAGTACTTTAAAATCTATGGCAAGACCTGAAAATAGTGTTTAGCAATGATTAACAACCAATTTGACAGAGCTTGAAGAATTTAGAAAATAATAATGGGCAAATGTTGCACAATCCAGGTGTGCAAAGCTCTTAGAGACTTACCCAGAAAGACTCACAGCTGTAATCGCTGCCAAAGATTCTACAAAGTATTGACTCAGGTGTGTGAATACTTATGTAAATGAGATATTCCTGTTTTTCATTTTCAATAAATTTGAAAACGTTTCTAAAAACATGTTTTCACTTTGTCATTATGGGGTATTATGTGTAGATGAGTGAGAAAAAAAATATATTTAATCAATTTTGAATTCAGGCTGTAACAACTAAATGTGGAATATGTCAAGGGGTATGAATACTTTTTGAAGTCACAGTATTTAAGGTTGCATTGTAAATACACTATTCAGAATCATATGAGCCTTCAGTGTTGTAAATAATTAATCTAAGAACATTTCATGTGTTCTGTGTAACCCAAATGTTACAAGTTTATAAATACTGTACAATTTTTTATCTATTTTATCTTTTTATAGTGAGATTTCAATGGGTATTGGAAGGTGAATTGTTTCTGTGGTTTTTAATGAGAATAATTGCGTTTGTAAGACTTGATTTAACTATTAAATGTGAAGACAACATATCCCTTTCTTGTGCCTTTTTTCTGTCTTCTTCCACTCCTCCCTCCTCCATCGTTCATCTCTCCATCATCTTAAACACACATCTCAGTCACCATCTTGACCTCTTTCCAGCTCTGTCTCCACTGTCTCCCACATGTTAGCACCTTCCACTACAAAATGTAGAGCTTGGCGAATGTTGCTGAAGTTGATAAGACACACAAACCTTGGATTCAAACTGACACAAACCTTGGATTCAAACTGACACAAGCCTTGGATTCAAACTGTGATCACCATCTCTAACATCGTCCAATTTAAACAAACCCCCCACCTTCCCCACCACCACCTCAGCCCGCCCTTCCCACAAGTTTTTTATTCCATCTAGCATACTAAAGTAATTCCAGTCTGGTCCTCGTGTAGGCCTATCATGTGTCTCTATAAATGCCACACACACTGTTACTCATGTCTCACCCCGACTCTGGTGACTGCTCCTGTGGTACGGGTTCCAGACGATTGGTGGTGGGGTCTATGCTGTGTTAACCTCTACCCCCGTTCTCCCCCTTCCTGTCCTGGCCCACTTCTCATGCAGCCCCGAAACACGAACCAACCGTCGCTAGACACCTGACACTCGGCCCAAGCTGTATATATAACATGTTAATCATTTTCAAACGGCGCCGTTGCTCGCTTCTGAAAGAGTGTGTGTGTGGGGGTCCGGTGGTGGGAGTGTTTCTCTGAAATCCTGTTTTTGAAGTGTGTGTGTTTGTGTGTCTGTGTGTGTGTGTCTGTGTGTGCATGTCGGTGTGGGTAAGTGAAGTGAGTGTGTCTAATCGTTTACAATGCATTTGCTTGCAAGTGTGTTTAGCCTGTATATGCATGAGTCTGTCTGTCTGTGTGTGTGTGTGTGTGTGTGTGTGTGTGTGTGTGTGTGTGTGTGTGTGTGTGTGTGTGTGTGTGTGTGTGTGTGTGTGTGTGTGTGTGTGTGTGTGTGTGATGGTGATCATGGGTGTTTACGACCTTTTGTGTGTGTGTCAGCAAGGAGGTAATAAGAAGAGGTAATAAGAAGAACTGGCCTCTCTTGACATTACCAAAATTTAGGAGGCTCCACCACCTCGTAACTTACCTTGTTATGAATTTCGCACTGAGCCAGCAGGGATCACAGGTCTCCTGTCCCTGTCACTGGTCCCTATTCCTGTTGGGGTGATTTCTAGCACGAGGGGCACATTACAAATGTTCACACTATCGTGCCAACACGACCCAAGGTATATTCCTTTCACATGTTCCTTTATAGCACGGTTCCAGGAACTATGGTTGATGCGTAACCAGACCAGCACAGTACAGCATGGCTTTCTGAGGGAAAAAGGCCCACAGAGACTGCAGCACCAGGGTTGTGTTCAGTACGGAAAAAGTTATGAAACAGGGAGATATTACCTGACTTTGTCCAATAAGAAACACTCAAACGTTTTAAAACATTTTGCTACAGTGTGCCCTACTGAACACAACCCAGGGCTCCCCAGAGAGAAAATACTAATTAAACTCCCCAGCTAAATCACACATTAACTGTGCACTCCATGCTGTTGAACAAATAGAGCATCCCCCTCCCTAGCTCCCTTCATCCTCCAAATTCTTTGCTTTAATGAGATTAAAACAGTCACTTTCCCCCTGAGCAGATAGTCTTCATCATGTCCACCCCAAGAGTGAAGAGATTCAGTGTTATTCAATTATTATTATATTAATTAAATGTATTTGTAGTCACGTGTTAAGGAATTCTGCTGCTTTTCTGGGCCTGTGTCTCTCTTAGCCTCAGCATTCATCTCTGTGACCTCTGACCCAATATCAACTGGACAATCAAGGTCACCTGTTAAGGTATTGAAGAAACATTACACTCCAAAATCAAGTTTTTCTGATGTTTTCTGTGACCTCAAAAGTGGTCATCTGTTGAGATGAGTCCATGTCCCATGCTATATATGAATGGAAAAGATGAGCACCATTTAATTTCCAAACATATTTACATTCATTTGTAGTATTACCATCTTGTTAAGATGTTTAATAACACACTCCACACAACACATTTTCATATATAACTTTATTGAATATATTATATATATATTTTTAGGCTCATAATTTTGTATTGCTTACCCATCACAAATGTCCTTAGTTTGATTAATGTGCAGTAGAGTAGAAATATCATGTATTATGAAGAGATTGTTGTCTTCTTCAATCACAAGAGCATAGGGTCTCAGCCCCCTAACCCCAAGGTAGGATCTTTAAAGCAGTGGATCTCAACTGGTTTTTTCTCGGGACCCAAATTAACCCAGGTTGTCTCAGTCACGACCCAGTATTTGCATTGCAAAATAAAATATGTGAAAATGCAAACTGTAAAAGTATTTTTAAGTCCATATTCATAGTAATTGTAGAAATTATATGACAAAGGCTCTGTCGCAGCCGGCCGCGACCAGGAGACTCATGGGCGGCGCACAATTGGCCCAGCGTCGTCCAGGGTAGGGGAGGGAATGGCCGGCAGGGATGTAGCTCAGTTGATAGAGCATGGCGTTTGCAACGCCAGGGTTGTGGGTTCGTTTCCCACGGGGGGCCAGTATAAAAAAATATGTATTCACTAACTGTAAGTCGCTCTGGATAAGAGCGTCTGCTAAATGACTAAAATGTAAATGTAAATGTAAAGGAAATTAGTCAAATTTGCCCATATTCTTGACGAAGAATGTTAATAAACTCACTGGTTTAAGACCACAAAATCAACCAAATCCGCTAAATAGTGCTGCTCTATATTGAAAATACTATGATTGAAGAAAAATTATTCAGAGATTAAATTATTAAATCACTTTCTATCTGGTTTGGGTCGCAACCCACCAGTTGAGAATCACTTCTTTAAAGAATAACATTAAGAATATATACCATCACTAAAATAAATAGATTCATATAAAGTCTATAATCTACTACACTTGTCAGGAAGAATAAAAAACACAAATTAGGCTATGTTGGTTATACCTGTATTAACAAAACAATAGCCTTAAAAATGGGATGATAACAATAATTATAACAATAATAGTGACAGTAATAATAATAGTCAAATCAAATATATTTGATATCAAATACAAAATTACACTCATAATTTGCGCACGTGCTTTCCGCATGACGCCATCAGATTGAATGTGATGCAGCTAGAAATGACTGAAAATTCTAAACTTTAAAGAAATAGAAAAATAGAAAAATCATAGTTCAAAATGTACAAATGTACCCTTCATTTACGATTACGAGAATAAAAACAACAGCAATGTGATACTATTCAAGAAGTTACAATCTTTACAGTCGTGTAACCTGGCTATGATAATCAAGCACTCGGAATGATAAGATAACCCAAAGTTTACAACTATAGACATATTGTGCATTTCAAAATGAATATATATTCAATAATATTGTTAATAATACATTTTATATTCTAGTCAGTGGAATAGATATATTAATAGTAGTCAAAAACAGACTGAGATGGAGTGATAGGGCAGGGAATGGCCAATATTGTCTTTCAGTTATCTTAAATTTTTCTACAGCCCTTTTTGGTAACACTTTACAGAAGCCCTGTCATACAGTCCTCAAAATATCAATGTCATAAGCAGTCATAAACACAAATACAATAGGTAATCAAACACTAGTATGTCGCATACAGCAAGTATGTGCAAGCTAACTATGGCCTGAGGCCACTGTATGAGCCGTCATGACCGTGTTAAGGCAGTTGTCATGAATTTACAGTAGTAGTGACTGCTTATAACATCCCTAATGTCATTGTTATGTATGGCAGCGAACAGTATGTTGTAAAGCATTACCTGTTAAGTCATTGTTATGACAGCGAAAAGTAGGTTGTATGACAGGGAGTTTATGTAAAGTGTTACCCGCCATTTTGCCCTGCACCTCCATGGCTCTTGCTCCTATCTCCGAGGCTCACACTGGCGTGGTTCTCCTGTTCAGTGTGTCGGAGTCGGTGTCCCTGTTCCGTTTGCCCCCCAGGCGGTCCAGGGTGCCCATGCCCCTCTCTCTCTCCATGGTGCCAGTGGACAGAGGTGGCTGCTGGGGGGTAGGACCGGAGGACGACAAGGTATTCAGCGGCGCAATGGCAGTGGCGCCAGCCACTGCATTCTGACCCGCCGCAGAGAGGTTGGACTTGGAGAGAGAAGGCAGGGTACCGCTCATCATCACCCCCACTTCCTCTTTGGGGAAGTAGTTGTGCAGCTGGTAGAGGGAGGCCCGGTCCACCGTGCCGTAGAGGGGGGGCCCGCCACCACCAAGACTACCCATCTTGGAGTCCCGGGTCAGGGTATACATGGAGATATCGCCCCCTACTCCTCCACCAGCATGGTGTTGGTTGGGCAGAGTGGCCACGGAGAAAGATGGGGCAGACGGTGGTAATGCAAAACTCTTGGCGCCTGTGGGTGAGGTGTCACGGGGGGAGCGTGGCGGGTCGGTAGAGTGCGAGCTGGAGCGGGAGTGCCGGCGGAAGCGGTAGCTGGGCAGGCGGAGCATGGCGTGCGTGGTGCTCTTGAAGAGTTCGGTACGCGAGCGGCAGCGCAGCTCCTTGTTCTTCTCGATGTAAATGTTGACGGCCAGGACGCCCACCATCTCAGCCAGGATGAAGGAGAGGCCTCCAAAGTAGAAGGACCAGCCGTACGAGTAATGCCACTTCTTGTCCTCGTCCTTCTTGGGCGAGATGTCGCTCAGCGCCGCAGAGATGTACACGATCACGCCGATGATGTTGCTCAGGCCTGGAGGACAGAGAAAGAAGGTGTGAGACCTGTAAAAAAGGTCTGTGAGATATGGACTGGAATACAGTGCATTCGGAAAGTTTTCAGACCCCTTCACTTTTTCCACATTTTGTTACATTACAGCCTTTTAAAAAATGTTTTACTAATCCTCATCAATCTACACACAACACCCCATAATGACAAAGCAAAAACAGGTTTTTAGACATTTTTTATTTATTTTTAATTTTTTACATAAGCATTCAGGCCCTTTGCTATGAGACTCGAAATTGAGCTCAGGTGCATCCTGTTTCCATTGATCATCCTTGAGTTGAGCTCAGGTGCATCCTGTTTCCATTGATCATCCTTGAGATGTTTCTACAACTTGATTGGAGTCCATGTCACGACTTCCGCCGAGGCTGCCTCCCCTCCTTGTTCGGGCAGGCTTCGGCGTTCGTCGTCACCGGAGTACTAACCACTGCCGCCCCAATCATCATCACAATTGTCTTGTCAATCACACACACCTGGTTCTATTCTCCTAATTAGTCTGTGTATAAGTGTTCCCTCTGCCCCCTTGTCCTTGTGGGTGATTGTTTATTTGTGGAGGTTAGTGAAGCTCGGTGGAGCTCGTGTATTGTGTATTGACAGGAGTATTTTTCCCGTATGCCTTGTAATTTCCAGTGCGCCTGTTTTGTGCCCTGGAGTGTGTTTGACGCATTTCCGCGTAAACCTGTATTTTGCGGATTAAAGCCTGTTATTCTGTGATTTACCCTCCTGCGCCTGACTCCTTCATCACCACCTCATCACAGTCCACCTGTGGTAAATTCAATTGACTGGACATGATTTGGAAAGGCACACACTTGTCTATATAAGGTCATGAGCCATGAGGTCGAAGGAATTGT
Organism: Coregonus lavaretus; assembly: GCF_964263955.1. Lineage (NCBI taxonomy): Eukaryota > Metazoa > Chordata > Actinopteri > Salmoniformes > Salmonidae > Coregonus > Coregonus lavaretus. Next base: position 26,979,887 of record NC_139990.1, read on the forward strand.
CAGTAGAGCTCAGAGACAGGATTGTGTCGAGGCAGGTTACCAAAAAATTTCTGCAGCATTGAAGGTCCCAAGAACACATCAATCTACACACAATACCCCATAATGACAAAGCAAAAATATGTTTTTAGATGTTTTTTAAAAATGTTCTAAAAAAATAAAATACAAGTATTCATATAAGTAACTTCATATAATGAAAAACTTAAATATCACATTTACATAAGTATTCAGACCCTTTACTCAGTACTTTGTTGAAGCACCTTTGGCAGCGGTAACAGCATTGAGTCTTCTTGGGTATGACGCTACAAGCTTGGCACACCTGTATTTGGGGAGTTTCTCCCATTCTTCTCTGCAGATCTTCTCAAGATCTGTTAGGTTGGATGGGGAGCGTTGCTGCACAGCTATTTTCAGGTCTCTCCAGAGATGTTTGATCGGGTTCAAGTCCAGGCTCTGGCTGGGCCACTCAAGGACATTCAGAGATTTGTCCCGAAGCCACTCGTGCATTGTCTTGGCTGTGTGCTTAGGGTCGTTATCCTGTTGGAAGGTGAACCTTCGCCCCAGTCTGAGGTCCTAAGCGCTCTGGAGCAAGTTTTCATCAAGGATCTCTCTGTACTTTGCTCCGTTCATCTCTCCCTCGATCCTGACTAGTCTCCCAGTCCCTGCCACTGAAAAACATCCCCACAGCATGATGCTGCCAACACAATGCTTCACCGTAGGGATGGTGCCAGGTTTCCTCCATACGTGACGCTTGGCATTCAGGCCAAAGAGTTCAATCTTGGTTTCATAAGACAAGAGAATCTTATTTCTCATGGTCTGAGAGTCTTTAGGTGCCTTTAACTGTGGAGTGGCTTCGGTCTGGCCACTCTAACATAAAGGCCTGATTGGTGGAGTGCTGCGGAGATAGTTGTCCTTCTGGAAGGTTCTCCCATCTCTACAGAGGAACTCTAGAGCTCTGTCAAAGTGACCATCTTGTTCTTGGTCACCTCCCTGACCAAGGCCCTTCTCCCCTGATTGCTCCGTTTGGCCGGGCGGCCAGATCTAGAAAGAGTCTTGGTGGTTCCAAACTTCTTCCATTTAAAAGTGATGGAGGCCACTGTGTTCTTGGGGACCTTCAATGCTTCCCCAGATCTGTGCCTCAACACAATCCTGTCTCGGAGCTCTACGGACAATTCCTTCGACCTCATGGCTTGGTTTTTGCTCTGACATGCACTGTCAACTGTTGGACCTTATATAGACATACAGTGGGGGAAAAAAGTATTTAGTCAGCCACCAATTGTGCAAGTTCTCCCACTTAAAAAGATGAGAGAGGCCTGTAATTTTCATCATAGGTACACGTCAACTATGACAGACAAATTGAGAGAAAAAAATTCCAGAAAATCATATTGTAGGATTTTTAATGAATTTATTTGCAAATTATGGTGGAAAATAAGTATTTGGTCACCTACAAACAAGCAAGATTTCTGGCTCTCACAGACCTGTAACATCTTCTTTAAGAGGCTCCTCTGTCCTCCACTCGTTACCTGTATTAATGGCACCTGTTTGAACTTGTTATCAGTATAAAAGACACCTGTCCACAACCTCAAACAGTCACACTCCAAACTCCACTATGGCCAAGACCAAAGAGCTGTCAAAGGACACCAGAAACAAAATTGTAGACCTGCACCAGGCTGGGAAGACTGAATCTGCAATAGGTAAGCAGCTTGGTTTGAAGAAATCAACTGTGGGAGCAATTATTAGGAAATGGAAGACATACAAGACCACTGATAATCTCCCTCAATCTGGGGCTCCACGCAAGATCTCACCCCGTGGGGTCAAAATGATCACAAGAACGGTGAGCAAAAATCCCAGAACCACACGGGGGGACCTAGTGAATGACCTGCAGAGAGCTGGGACCAAAGTAACAAAGCCTACCATCAGTAACACACTACGCCGCCAGGGACTCAAATCCTGCAGTGCCAGACGTGTCCCCCTGCTTAAGCCAGTACATGTCCAGGCCCGTCTGAAGTTTGCTAGAGTGCATTTGGATGATCCAGAAGAGGATTGGGAGAATGTCATATGGTCAGATGAAACCAAAATAGACCTTTTTGGTAAAAACTCAACTCGTCGTGTTTGGAGGACAAAGAATGCTGAGTTGCATCCAAAGAACACCATACCTACTGTGAAGCATGGGGGTGGAAACATCATGCTTTGGGGCTGTTTTTCTGCAAAGGGACCAGGACGACTGATCCGTGTAAAGGAAAGAATGAATGGGGCCATGTATCGTGAGATTTTGAGTGAAAACCTCCTTCCATCAGCAATGGCATTGAAGATGAAACGTGGCTGGGTCTTTCAGCATGACAATGATCCCAAACACACCGCCCGGGCAACGAAGGAGTGGCTTCGTAAGAAGCATTTCAAGGTCCTGGAGTGGCCTAGCCAGTCTCCAGATCTCAACCCCAAAGAAAATCTTTGGAGGGAGTTGAAAGTCCGTGTTGCCCAGCGACAGCCCCAAAACATCACTGCTCTAGAGGAGATCTGCATGGAGGAATGGGCCAAAAATCCAGCAACAGTGTGTGAAAACCTTGTGAAGACTTACAAAAAACATTTGACCTGTGTCATTGCCAACAAAGGGTATATAACAAAGTATTGAGAAACTTTTGTTATTGACCAAATACTTATTTTCCACCATAATTTGCAAATAAATTCATAAAAAATCCTACAATGTGATTTTCTGGAGAAAAAAAAATCTCATTTTGTCTGTCATAGTTGACGTGTACCTATGATGAAAATTACAGGCCTCTCTCATCTTTTTAAGTGGGAGAACTTGCACAATTGGTGGCTGACTAAATACTTTTTTCCCCCACTGTATGTGCCTTTCCAAATCATGCCCAATCAATTGAATTTACCACAGATGGATTCAATCAAGTTGTAGAAACATCTCAAGGATGATCAATGGAAACAGGATGCACCTGAGCTCAATTCTGAGTCTCATAGCAAAGGGCCTGAATACTTATGTAAATAAGGTATTTCTGTTTTATATTTGTTACCATTTTCAAAAATGTCTAAAAACCAGTTTTTGCATCGTCATTCTGTGGTGTTGTGTATAGATTGATGAGGATTATATATATTTTTTAATCAATTTTAGAATAAGGCTGTAACATAACAAAATGTGGAAAAAGTCAAGGGGTCTGAATACTTTCTGAATGCACTGTATATACTGAACAAAAATATAAACGCAACATGTAAAGTGTTGGTCCCATGTTTCATGAGATGAAATAAAAGATCCCAGCAATTTTCCATACACACAAAAGCTTATTTCTCGCAAATTTTGTCCACTAATTTGTTTACATCCCTTTTGGTGAGCATTTCTCCTTTGCCAAGATAATACATCCACCTGACAGGTGTGGAATATCAAGAAGCTGATTAAACAGCATGATCATTACACAGGTGCACCTTGTGTTGGGGACAATAAAAGACCACTCTAAAATGTGCAGGTTTGTCACACAACACAATGCCACAGATGTCTCAAGTTTTGAGGGAGCGTGCAATTGGCATGCTGACTGCAGGAATGTCCACCACAGCTGTTGCCAGAAAATTGAATGTTAAATTCTCTACCATAATGTCGTTTTAGAGAATTTGGCAGTACGTCCAACCGGCCTCACAACCGCAGACCATGTGTAACCATGCCAGCCCAGGACCTCCACATCCGGCTTCTTCACCTGTGGGATCGTCTGAGACCAGCCACCCGGACAGCTGATGAAACTGAGGAGTATTTCTGTCTGTAATAAAGCCCTTTTGTGGGGAAAAACTCATTCTGATTGGCTGGGTTGGCCTGGCTCTCAAGTGGGTGGGCCTATGGCCTCCCAGATTCACCCAATGCATGCGCCCCTGCCCAGTCATGTGAAATCCATAGATTAGGGCCTAACACATGTATTTCAATTGACTGATTTCGTTATATGAACTGTAACTCAGTAAAATATTTTAAATTGTTGCATGTTCCGTTTATATTTTTGTTCAGTATAATATGCCATTGATTTTCTCTGAGCTTTTCCATAAGGGGATGGGGGAATGGCTCTAAACGAACCATCTACATTTGATTACTTCTCTCGTGTTATGTCTAATTGACCCATATCGCCACTTAGGAGGTAGTAAATGGCATAATACTAAATAAACAATCTTTATCACTTCTGTTGTGTCGTGCCTCGTTGACCTGAGTCTCCACTCAAGGGATGATATACTGTAAGTGGGAAATCTAAACCGCAACCAACATCATTAACATAAAAATAGTTATGGGGAGGGAAAAACAACACAAAAGTGAATATCATGCATGGATGAAAGGATGGGGATAATTATATTATCCTTAATAATAACACTATTTTCTGAGTTCAGAGACCATTGAGAACATTTAAGGCAGACTAGGGCTATTGCAGTCCATCTTAACAAGAGGAAAATTAGTATGGGACACCATTGAGCATGATTTTAACTCCAGGACTAGGCTTAATCTGTGTCCAGGAAAACAGACCCATGTGTCCTGAGTAATAGAGAAACAGTCAAGAACAAGACGCCAGCACCTTACCAGCAGCCACAAACAGGATGCCTCCTCCTAGGATGATGTTCCTCTTGCTCTTGTAGAAGCTGCTGGATGCAACACACATCGCTCCCATCAGGAGCAGTATAGCACTCAGGATGGGGAAGATACTGGAGGCTCGGACCACACCTGCAGACAGAGGGGGGTGAAATGTTCCTTAGTTGCTGATCTAAGGTCAGTTTCTTGTTGACAGTGGTTAATGGTTATAGTTATGATTTGGGGAGGGTAATTTGATCCTAGATCTGTGCCTATGGGTATCTTCTACCTGGAACTCTGCTTAGATAGGACTTCATATCCTCTGATAATATTGGAAGCGTCTGCAACCTTATTTTGTCATAACCTGCTGAGCGTAGCAAATATATATTAAAGATGAATGATTAAAGATGATGTTGTGAAGGTGACTTGCAGGGGTTGGAACCGAAATGACACTGTTCCGACCAGCAAAATAAAGTTCTGAACCAGTTTGAACCCCCCAAAAAGTACCGGTTTATATTATTCCTTTCTGTTCCTTTTTACACCTCAAAAATTGTCATTTCTTTACATTTAGCTGTATATTAAATTACTTCACCAATCAGATAGAGTAGCTAAGCGAGCAGGTAAGTGATTTAGTCTGTAAAGTCGTTAAGAGTTAATTATATTTTGCCGTAACAGCATGGTTGAATCTTAATGAAATACAAACACACACACTGTGCTGCCAGTCACAGTGTAAGGCGCGTGATGCAACTGAAATGTTGCGGGTGAGGAGAGCGCAAGACAGGATGGAGGAAGCTTGCCTTGATGCGCTGGGCATCTTGTTATGATGCATTATCTGAATTACGCCCACAGAATTATACCTATACTTGAATGTCATTGAACTTCTGAGTTGATTTAACGTTGGACCAGAACAAACGTAGCTAGCTAACAAGCTTGTGTGTGCAGAGCAGCACTATAATTAAAAACACATCTTACCTTTTTGTACTTAATAAATCGAATGTGATAACTATCGTATCTCTCCCTAACTTCTGAATCAGGCTTGTAATGTCATCAGGTGGCTACAGTAACATATGCAGGTAGCCTACACACACGCACACCCACTGGCAAAGATTTCCAGTTGACAGGCAGACGCTGGAATAAGTTTCTGAGTGACAGAGAGAGGGCTTTGCATAGGGGCTTTGTTGCGGACTGGAAAGAAATGTCCGGAATGTAAAAGAGCGTTATTAACCAGTTCCCGTGCTTTTAAAATAACGGTTCCGTTCTGGAACGGCATACATCACTTTTGTTTCCGGTTTGGGTTCTGATCCTCAAATAATGTTGTTATTTTCCAATGTTCTATTCTGTTCCCTGAACTGGTTCCAACCCTTGCTTTTCAGGCTGCATATGTGACATTATCACCATCTGGAGTAAAGTAATATGCCACACTAAGCATTTATTTTGTAACACCTTTCATAAATGACTAAATGTATCCTACATTCTAATTCCAACCAATGTTCTGGTTTGATTGGAATATCCTATTGCTTTGTCATAATTCCCTCTGGCAAATGAGAGATACTCATTGAGTTAGCTAATTCATAACCTTGCACCTCGGCATTCACTGCTGCTGTTTCCCAGCTTTTCTTTTCAGTTCGACATCACATCTTTCTAGTGACATCCTCACACTGCCCACGTCCCCTCACTTACGCAGGAGATACTCTGCTGCATCCTGATCATAGTCTGCATCGTCCGGGAAATGATTGATCTGAGAACACACTCCTCTCTTCAGCCCTGAGAGAGAGAGAGAGAGAGAGAGAGAGAGAGAGAGAGAGAGAGAGAGAGAGAGAGAGAGAGAGAGAGAGAGAGATCTGGGGCTTGGTGAATTAAGTATTCATTTTAATACCTTTTCAAGATGGTTAAAACAAGTCGGTCATTACAGTCAAATGACCCACAAACAACCCTTTGTACTCAGAGGAAAACAACAGACTACGTCAATAATCAAGGAGCTGTAATCAGCATGTTGAGTATCCGCCACAAATATTATATCAAATGGCTGTGTTGTTGTCCTCTTCTGCTGTCTATCACTTACTGTAGGTAACAAATTCTCCTCTTTGACATTCGCTAGTCTCACGTTGCCATACCTTCAAAATCAAGTCATTATCACGCCTGCTCCTCGACGAGACTAGTTTCTGCCAGATGACAATTGGGTAAAAATGCTAATGTTTGGTCATGTTAGACAAGCGACTCTTGAAATTCGCCTTTTCTTCTCCTGACTGTCTGCCACTGTCCACTGGATGTCCTCTAAATGCACTCCAGGTCGCATTGTGTCGAACTGTGTCTTTCATGTTTGAGCTGCTCATCAACTGCTCAACACATACACTCTTGTACACACACCTGCACATGCACGTATGTGCACATAAACGAGCATGCACACACACATGGGCACATATGTAAACACACTGAGCCAAACACAGTGATCCACCCCCCCCCCCACACACACACACACACACACACACACACACACTGAGCCATTCATCTGACCCCACCAAAACCCTGGAAATACACTGGTCCCCCATCACCCCTCCACACACACACACACACACACACACACACACACATACACACACACACACACACACATCTAGTCCTCCCCTTACCCTCTAGACAGCAGATCCTCCAGAGGCCAGAGTGGGTGAGGGCTCCAGGGTCTTTTTTGTCCTTGTTGTTGGGGTCGTCCTGGGAGGAGTTAGCCGTGCTGTTGCAGATGAAGGCCCGTGCGTACAGCCAGTAGTCTGTCCCAATGGCCACCGCCATCAGGGAAAAGGCTGCAAACGCCCCCAAAGTGGTGAGGACAACCTGGATCCCCTTCTCCCACCACACCATGACTGGGCCGGAGAGAGGGAGGAGAGAGAGGGATGAGAGAGAGGGATTGAGAAAGAGAAGAGCTGGTGAAATGGTAAAGACGCCTGAAAAGCTACAAATCAAGAGTATCCTCTTGAATGGTGTGGGTTTGTCTGTGTTTCAAAGGAAACAACCGATATACCACAATTGTCCCATTATTGACCTGCATGTTCAAAACCTGGTGTCTCGATTTCAATTAATAAGACTTTATTAATCCCAGAGGGCCAATTAGAAAGGCATTGTCAGTGCTTTGTCTCTCTGATGACTTGTAATTGTTTTCATACAAAAGCCCTTTTTGAGAAAGGCAAAAAACTAAAACTTCTGTATAATTGTCTAGTCTAGTTACAAAATAATTACTTGGGTAAATCATTTTGTTTTCTTTTCAATCCAGGCATCTGTTAAATGTGTGTGTACTGTGTGTGTGTGTTTGGTGAAGTGTGTTTCTAGTGAAATGTGTGTTACCTTGGGGCATGCCTTTGCCTTTTGCCTCCATGTCTGTAGCTTGCTGTTCCTAGTCAGTGAAGAGTGCGCATTCAGAGTCCCCTCTGTCCAAGCAGCATCCATCGACCGCTCTTCCTCTCTCGTTTCCTCTCTTCTCTCTCGTTCCCCTGTCTCTCTCTATTTCTCTGCTCCCTAGTTCTTCCCGTCTCACTGTCTCTGTCTCTATGTGAACGTGGATCCGCAACTAAAGGTTCCTTCCCTCTTCTCAGTAAGTGGTCATGGCACTGGCAGGCATCTCAGCGTTGCTCCTGTGGGGTGAAGAATAAGAAGAAAAATAAAGGATTCAATAAATTAATGTGACATGAGAGGGAAGCCAAGTAAAATGTTATTTCTCAACCTTACAAAAAGATAAATCATTAATACAACTGGGTTTGTACATTCTGCGATGACCAACCCGAAAGGAAAGAAACTGATTCGTTTCCACATTTCACCTAGAGAGAGATAGAGGGATATATAAAGCAAGAGGGAACGGGAAAGAAGCGAGAGAGCGTGTTCTATTCCATTGCCATGGCAACAGCAAATTCCAAAGACTAGGACTGAACAGAACACGGCGAGTGAGAAGCGAGTGGGGGGTGAGGGGCAGCTGAAACAGCTGAGGGGATTTTGCTGCTATTAAACCGAATATAAATACTGATGCTGAAGACCTCAATATAATATATATTTTTAATAGAGTGAGTCATTTCAAAGCCATGCTAACATATGCAGAATCCTTATAGTGTACTGTTCAATTAAGGAAGTAATCAAGAGCATTCAGATGATGACAAGCACTTCAGTATAATTATGTTGTATGTGAGCATCTTTGGTACACTACATAGCCAGAAGTATATGGACACCTGCTCGTCTAACATTTCATTCCAAAATCATGGGCATTAATATGGAGGTGTTCCCCCCTTTGCTGCTATAACAGCCTCCACTCTTCTGGGAAGGGTTTCCACTAGATGTTGGAACTTTGCTTCGGTGACTTGCTTCCATTCAGCAACAAGAGCATTAGTGAGGTCGGGCACTGATGTTGGGCATTAGGCCTGGCTCGCAGTCGGCATTCCAATTCATCCCAAAGGTGTCCGATGTGGTTGTGGTCAGGGATCTGTGCAGGCCAGTCAAGTTCTTCCACACCGATCTCGAAAAACAATTTCTGTATGGACCTCGCTTTGTGCACGGGGGCATATTCATGCTGAAACAGGAAGGGGTCTTCCACAAACTGTTGCCACAAAGTTGGAAGCGCAGAATCGTCTAGAATGTCATTATATGCTGTAGCATTAAGATTTCCCTTCACTGGAACTAAGGGGCCTAGCCCGAACCATGAAAAACAGCACCAGGCCATTATTCCTCCTCCACCAAACGTTACAGTTGGCACTATGCATTCGGGCAGATAACATTCACCTGGCATCCGCCAAACCCAGATTTATCCGTCGGACTACCAGATGGTGAAGCGTGATTCATTACTCCAGAGAACGCCTTTCCACTGCTCCAGAGTCCAATGGCGGCGAGCTTTACACCACTCCAGCCGATGCTTACACCACTTCAGCCGAGGCATTGCGCATGGTAATCTTAGGCTTGTGTGTGGCTGTTCGGCCATGGAAACGTATTTAATGAAGCTCCCGGTGAACAGTTACTGTGCTGACGTAGCTTCCAGAAGCAGTTTTGAACTCGGTAGTGAGTGTTGCAACCGAGGACAGAAGATTTTTTGCTTGTGTGGCCTACCACCTCGCGGCTGAGCTGTTGTTGCTCCTAGACGTTTCCACTTCACAATAACAGCACTTACAATTGACCGGGGCAGCTCTAGCATGGCAGAAATTTGACAAACTTACTTGTTGGAAAGGTGTTATCTTATGACGGTGCAATGTTGAAAGTCACTGAGCTCTTCAGTATGGGCCATTCTACTGCCAGTGTTTGTCTATGGAGATTGCATGGCTGTGTGCTCGATTTTATATACCTGTCAGCAACGGTGTGGCTGAAATAGCCGAATCCACTGATTTGAAGGGGTGTCCATATACTTTTGTATTATAAGCTGCAAATGTATATACATTATGATTCATGAGCAGCAAATACAGTTATGTTTACAGTAATTACCTATAATGAAATGTCTTCTATATTCAATTCTGTGATGGATGCAGCATGCATCAAATTATTTAGTGTACACTACCGGTCAAAACTTTTAGAACACCTACTCATTCAAGGGTTTATCTTTATTTTTGCTATTTTCTACATTGTAGATTAATAGTGAAGACATCAACACTATGAAATAACATATATGGAATCATGTAGTAACCAAAAAAGTGTCAAAATATATTTGGGATTTGAGATTCTTCAAATAGCCACCCTTTGCCTTGATGACAGCTTTGCACACTCTTGGCATTCTCTCAACCAGATTCACCTGGAATGCTTTTCCAACAGTCTTGAAGGAGTTCTCACATATGCTGAGTACTTGTTGGCTGCTTTTCCTTCACTCTGCAGTTCGACTCATCCCAAACCATCTCAATTTGTTTGAGGTCGGGGATTGTGGAGGCCAGGTCATCTGATGCAGCTCTCCATCACTCTCCTTCTTGTTCTAATAGACCTTACACAGCCTGGAGGTGTGTTGGGTTATTGTTCTGTTGAAAAACAAATGATAGTCCCCCAGATGGGATGGCGTATTGCTGCAGAATGTTGTGGTAGCCATGCTGGTTAAGTGTGCCTTGAATTCTAAATAATCACAGACAGTGTCACCAGCAAAGCACCCCCACACCATAACACCTCCTCCTCCATGCTTTACGGTGGGAAATACACATGCGGAGATCATCCGTTCAACCACACCGCGTCTCACAAAGACACACCAGTTGAAACCAAAAATCTCAAATTTGGACTACAGACCAAAGGATACATTTCCACTGGTCTAATGTCCATTGCTCGTGTTTCTTGGCCCAAGCAAGTCTCTTCTTCTTATTGGTGTCCTTTAGTAGTGGTTTCTTTGCAGCAATTCGATCATGAAGGCCTGATTCACACAGTCCCCTGTGAACAGTTGATGTTGAGATGTGTCTGTTACTTGAACTCTGTCAAGCATATATTTGGACTGCAATCTGATGTGCAGTTAACTCTAATGAACTTATCCTCTTTAGCAGAGGTAACTCTGGGTCTTCCTTTCCTGTGGCGGTCCTCATGAGAGCCAGTTTCATCATAGCGCTTGATGGTTTTTGTGACTGCTCTTGAAGAAACTTTAAAAGTTATTGAAATGTTCCGTATTGACTGACCTTCATGTCTTAAAGTAATGATGGACTGTCGTTTCTCTTTGCTTATTTGAGCTGTTCTTGCCATAATATGGACTTGGTCTTTTACCAAATAGTGCTATCTTCTGTATACTCCCCTACCTTGTCACAACACAACTGATTGGCTCAAAAACATGAAGAAGGAAAGAAATTCCACAAATGAACTTTTAACAAGGCACACCTGTTAATTGAAATGCATTCCAGGTGACTAACTCATGAAGCTGATTAAGAGAATGCCAAGAGTGTGCAAAGCTGTCATCAAGGCAAAGGGTGGTGTCACGATCGTTATGAGATGAAGCGGACCAAGGCGCAGCGTGATAAGCGTACATTCTTTATTAGTGTACACACACAAACCAAAACAATAAACCAAACGATACGTGAAGTCCTAGGTTATACACAAAACCTTACGGAACAAGATCCCACAACCTAACATGCCAAAAGGCTGCCTAAGTATTGTCCCCAATCAGAGACAACGAGCTACAGCTGTCTCTGATTGGGAACCACCCTGGCCAACATAGAAACTAAACGATCTAGAACAAAACATAGAAAACTAAACATAGAACATCCACACCCTGGCTCAAATATTAAGAGTCCCCAGAGCCAGGGCGTGACAGTACCCCCCCCCAAAGGCGCGGACTGTGACCGCGCCACACCAACACAACAGGGTAGGGGCCGGGTGGGCATTCCGCCTCGGAGGCGGATCCGGCTCCGGGCGTGACCACCACTCTCTCTCTACCCCCCCGTTGCGCCCCTGGTCTGGTCCCGCTGGCCGGAGCTGGACTGAACACCGGTGGAGCGGATTGCTCTGGCTCCGGAGTGGAGCAGCTGACCGGTGCCGGACCAGGCACCGGTGGAACAGGCACGGACCGTGCCGGACTGACGACGCGCACCACTGGCTTGGTGCGGGGAGCAGGAACAGTCCGGACCGGGCTGGCGACGCGCACCACAGGCTTGGTGCGAGGGACAGGAACAGGCCGGACCGGGCTGGCGACGCGCACCACTGGCTTGGTGCGGGGAGCAGGAACGGGCCGGACCGGGCTGACGACGCGCACCACTGGCTTGGTGCGGGGAGCAGGAACGGGTCGGACCGGGCTGGCGACGTGCACCACTGGCTTGGTGCGAGGGACAGGAACAGGCCGGACCGGGCTGGCGACGCGCACCACTGGCTTGGTGCGGGGAGCAGGAACGGGCCGGACCGGGCTGGCGACGCTCACCACTGGTTTGGTGCGAGGGACAGGAACAGGCCGGACCGGGCTGGCGACGCGCACCACTGGTTTGGTGCGAGGGACAGGAACAGGCCGGACCGGGCTGGCGACGCGCACCACTGGTTTGGTGCGAGGGACAGGAACAGGCCGGAACGGGCTTGCGACGCGCACCACTGGCTTGGAGCGGGGAGCAGGAATGGGCCGGACCGGGCTGGCGACGCGCACCACTGGCTTGGTGCGAGGGACAGGAACAGGCCGGACCGGGCTGGCGACGCGCACCACTGGTTTGGTGCGAGGGACAGGAACAGGCCGGACCGGGCTGGCGACGCGCACCACTGGTTTGGTGCGAGGGACAGGAACAGGCCGGGCTGGACTGTGGAGACGGCCTGGAGGTCTGGAGCGGAGAGCTGACACAACCCGTCCTGGCTGAATGCCTATTTCCACACAATCAGTGTGAGGCATCAGCACAGGACGTACAGGGCTGTGCACTCGTACTGGCACTACAGCACGTGGCACTGGCGCAGGATATCCGGGACCGAGGAGGGGTACTGGAGGCCACGAGCGTTGAGCCGGCACACTCCGTCCTGGCTGCATGCCCACCTTAGCACGACACGTGCGTGGTGCTAGCACAGGACGTACAGGACTGTGCCGGAACACTCGCGGCACAGTACGTGGCTCCGAATAACACGGAACCTGCCCAGTCTCACGCTGCCTAGCCTGAGTATGGGGAGTTGGCTCTGCTCTACCTCTAGGCTCCGCCAACCACCCTTCCAGCCCCCCAAACCTGGTGGCCTCCTCTCCTAGTCCGCCGATTCGTCCTGTAGCTGCCTCCAGCAGGGGTTGCCTCTCGCGTGTCCGTCGTCGGCACGGTTGGCGCCGTTTCTCCTCTCCTGCCTGGGCATTTACTTTTGCCCATGGCCCTCTGCCCGCGAATATGTCCTCCCATGACCACCATTCGCCCACCTGGGACATTGCCAACTTCTCCTCCTGGGCACGCTGCTTGGTCCTCTGGTGGTGGGATCTTCTGTCACGATCGTTATGAGATGAAGCGGACCAAGGCGCAGCGTGATAAGTGTACATTCTTTATTAGTGTACACACACGAACCAAAACAATAAACCAAACAATACGTGAATTCCTAGGTTATACACAAAACCTTACGGAACAAGATCCCACAACCTAACATGCCAAAAGGCTGCCTAAGTATGGTCCCCAATCAGAGACAACGAGCTACAGCTGTCTCTGATTGGGAACCACCCTGGCCAACATAGAAACTAAACGATCTAGAACAAAACATAGAAAACTAAACATGGAACATCCACACCCTGGCTCAACAATTAAGAGTCCCCAGAGCCAGGGCGTGACAGGTGGCTATTTGAAGAATCTCAAATATAAAATATATTTAGATTTGTTTAACACTTTTTTGGTTACTACATGATTCCATATGTGTTATTTCATAGTTTTGATGTCTTCACTATTATTCTACAATGTAGAAAATAGTAAAAATAAAGAAAAACCCTTGAATGAGTAGGTTTTCTAAAACTTTTGACTGGTAGTGTACTGCACTAGGAACATTGTAATGATAATAGAATAGCCCAAAAGTTAGGTGATGGTCATCAAACAGTGGTTTATGACTCACAATTTCTACCCCAGTTTCTTTCAAGAAGTAAAGGTAGTTAAATCTGTACCTGAACCTACCGAAACTCGTTTGAATCATACACAAAGATGATTGTCCTCCATATCAAAACCAATAGAAGATTTTTGTTTGTTTCTGTATGTACTTTTTAGAAAGCAAGTAACCCAGATGCACAGATATGGAGGAGTTTTGCCATCGCCAACATAAACACAGGAAGATGATTAAGGACAAACCAGAACCACATACTGAAATGCATGAACATACAGCTTTGGGGTATATGTGGCATTAAATGATGGGTGATTGGGGAGATTCAGTAAGAATATAACAATGCAGAGTGAACAAAAAGTATGGGCTAAACAATAAGAGGATAACCTCGATATTAGTTGCACTTCTCCACACTGTGCACATTTGATTAAAAACATTATGCACAAAGAGACAAACATACATGCAGAAGCACACACAGAGATACACACTTTCCTTATCTTTGGTCTGAATCCTGAAAAGTCACTTGATTTGCAAACTGTATGTATGTAAAGTGTATTTTCAGTAAAGAAGAACTGTGCAGCAAAAGCTGAGGAGAGGCAAGTAGCTCTGAATACTTACTGTGTATGTGCGTGTGCGCGTGTGTGCATGAAAACATAAAGCAGAACCATTGCATTGATAAGGCTATTGCTATCTGCGAAAAGAAATGCACAACACCCTGGTTAAGCAATTATGCCTTTATAGTCATTGACCAATTGCTGCTTGAATGGATAAGAAAATGTGTTGTATACTGAAGCATCATAGAAAGCAGAAGCAAAACCATTGCATTGATTAACTGATGAATATACTGATGAATGTACATGGACAAAGACAACCTACAAGTGGAGATCTGTCTAAATGTTGAGCTTCCTCTGTCTTCTAGGCTAAGATCAATACATTCTGTTTATTAACATCTACCACTTGTGAGACCAGCAGAGAGAGAGAGAGACATGCTAGGTAAAAAACCTGACAAAATCAGATTTAAAATAAGATGTTGCGTTATTAACAACTTTTTAGTAGTCTCTATTCAGCCTGAACACAGTTGATGCACACTAGGAATATTTGCATACTTTGCTGAGGTAAATAGTCTCACGGCTATTGATTTGGGCATAGCTGTCATTGTACAAAGTAGGTTACTTTTCTGTGTAAACATTATTTCAACGCAAAATTGTTTAGGATAATTATGTGCATTTCGATATGTAGGCTAATATTGTGAAAATGAATACTAGGCTAATTATGCTCTGCAAACACTTAACACGCACATCGCTCTTTTTATCATGCAAATATAAAAAAACTTTCAGAAGCATTTCATATGCATATTGCATACAATCCTTATTCTAATTCTAAAGATTAATAAGGAAAGATTCTTGCTTAATGTCTTACCTGTAATTGTTGAACTTCTGCAGTGGTGATGGTGGTCGGACTCTGTATGCGAGGCATGGGCAAGAGACGTGAGAAAGAACAGTAGATATTGCGAGAATGAACGTTGAGGGATGTGGTGGGAGTTGGTTAGGGGGTGGGGGTGGGGTTATAGCCCATGAACGTGATGCCAGTCTCAAGTGGATTTATTAGGCCTACATGAAACTGGTGTGTAAATGTCAGCCATTTTTGTTGAGGAGTTGTTAATCCATGCTTTGTAGTGCTGTGATAAGATATTGTGTAAAATAATGAATTTGAAGAATTTATCTGCACTGTAGGCCTATGTTTGTTAGCTAGCCTGATAGTTTTAGAGACATGATTACATAACTTTGTAATTAACTGCCAATATGCCAACATTCCATTAAAACAATGCAGTCAATCCGCAGCCATACACAGAATGAATGTCACGACTTCCGCCGAGGCTGCCTCCCCTCCTTGTTCGGGCAGGCTTCGGCGTTCGTCGTCACCGGCTTACTAGCCACTGCCGCTCCATATATCATCATTCCATTTGTCTTGTCTTGTTAATTACACACACCTGGTTCTTATCCCCTCACTAGTCCGTGTATAAGTGTTCCCTCTGCCCCCTTGTCCTTGTGGGTGATTGTTTATTGTGAGAGTAGTGTAGCGCGGTGGAGCTACTCGTACCTTGTATTGCCAGGGTAGATGGTTTCCCCTGTGCCTGTTTTCTGTTGTTGCTATCCAGCCCAATTGTGTACGACAGAATAAACTCTGTATTCGGTGATATACCCTCCTGTGCCTGACTCCTTCTATCACACTCATCACAATGAAATCAGCTGATGAATGGGACTTAGACAAGTTGTAAATGCAACTGTAGCTCAGTTGGTAGAGCATGGCGCTTGCAACGCCAGGGTTGTCGGTTCGTTTCCCACGGGGGGCCAGTATGAAAATGTATGCACCTACTAACTGTAAGTCGCTCTGGATAAGAGCGTCTGCTAAATGACTAAAATCTAAAAATTTAAGTATTATGTTGTATCATTTAATAGCACTCACAGCTTTACAATAAAATAAATTGAGACATTTATGGTCTGCATGCATTTATTTTACAGGCTATTTATACAGAACATTGCTATAAAACCTGTATAAACTGTATCTATAATTATATGATAATATTGTAGGTTGACAATCATTCTATTACACAATATCTGATATATCACATGCCTTACTTTGATTTTCTGATAACTCAGGATTATGCCTCTACTGTCATTCATTCCAATTAAACCAATATGGCTGCCATTTTCACCCCATTCTGGAACTTTGAGGGTTTATGACATAGCCCCTCTCGTAATTTAGTAGGATCTCTATGTATCCACCAAATTTTTGAACGTTGCTATGGGCAAAGCCAAACAAAGGAAGTGATGGATTCGACTTCCCTATTGCAGCGCGCTGGTGGTAAACTTGCCAGAGTCAATTGTTTGAAAGAGTCAATTTATAGAGTATACAAGTCAAGTAAACAAGTATAAATGTAAGTGTACAAGTGTAATTTTATATTTATTTCATTCCAGTTCGCTAACGTTAGCTAGAATTATTGTAGGCTAGTTCTGTTGTGATAATAACGTTAGTTGTGTTGTGTCAGAGTTAAGGCCTGGGCCATCCACCAAGTCAGTAACTATAACGATAACTCTAATGATAAACTATAGGCTACATAACTATAAAACGTTGGTGAGCATCCACACTAGAGGAAAGTTTCTAATTTATCGTTCTACAGTCCAACACCTGTCAATCAACTGATCAACACATCCTACTGCACGCTGCCTATAATAATAAGGTTATAACACAAGACCATTCATGAGGTCTCTAACGCACAGATACTGGTTCAGACCATTCAGTGCTTTCAGGGTGTGTTCATTGTCATAGTGACAACTGCAAATAATACTTAAATGTACATGTAGGCCTAATGAAAATATAGTATTTAAATGTAGCAATTCAACAACAAACGCAATTTAGCCTGCACATATTTTACAGCATGTAGTTGCCTTTTTGCTTAAGTGGTTTGCAAGTGATTTCCGTTTTTCTAATGGTTCTCAATTCCTTTGGTTCTTCTTTTTAAATGTGTGCATTTCTGTATGCAACAATGTTATCATAACCGGCCAAAAGTGATCACATCAATGCACTTTCTCTCCTCAACTTTCCCCGACATGCATTGTCTATGCTGTAGGCCTGTTTTACATTCAGTAATTAGCAAGAGCAAGCCTGCTTCTTTCCCCGAATAGGCTATTAGGCATAGTATAAATAAATATGTCAAAAATGTCATATAGCTTTTGTAGCCTATAGCTTTTCCTGGGATTTCACGAGAAGAAGAATGGCCTATTGTGGAGAGGCTTGGGTAGCCTATAGCCTGTTGCGCACGGAAACAATGTAAAAATAAGTAAAAAGCTAAATAGTAGCTAGATATTAGGCCATTCATTAGTTAATTAGGACTATAGACTAAATATTTACTTGTCAAAGTGCAAGAAAAATAAGTTAACAGATTATGAAATGGCAGTTCTGTAGTGCGTTCCTTCAGGCTGCACTCTGTGGTCCCTGGGCACGCAAAGCTCCACTATTGATTAGGCCTACGTTTTTAGACAAGAACATTATTATACCTGGGCTACAACAATTGTTATCAAGTGAATAAACACTTATTGTCCATAGGCTGTAAACTGCAGTGATGTATAGGCTAAATGTAATAACTGCTCACACATCCTGTTTTGTTTCATGATGAAATAACTGCATAGGCCAACAGTCTAGGCCTGATTATGCAACTATTTAGATCAGCTTGGGTCTATTCTCGTCCGTTTAGAAGGTCCAGAATGGTACATTAGCAGGCCACTTATGGTGAAGGTCTATTTTGTCAGGATGTAGCCCGGTGTTAAGATAAAAAAATGTATGCACGCATGACTGTAAGTCGCTTTGGATAAAAGCGTCTGCTAAATGGCATATTATATTATATTATTATTATTATAGGCCTACTGTAGGAAAATATGGGTTTCTCCTTTCCAACTCTCCGCCCGTTAATCCTGTAGCCTATTTTACATCCAGCATGCAAGAGCAAGCTTGCATCTCTCCTCCTATAGGCTATTAGTAGCACGGCCGGCCCGCTCATTAGGCAGGATTAGGCCGCCGGCTATGGCGGAAGATTGACTAAGGTGGTATTTTATGAGCAAAACTGACCAAGACACACCTCCAACAACAACACATAAAACCTCACTTAATTCTGCCCATAAACAATGACAACCAGTAGCATATGGGCTTTTGGTGTTTTACAAACGGTAGGCTTACCACATAGATGGGCATTCATAAAATTAAATTTCAGACAACACTGTAGGCTACACCTCAGTAAGCACGGGCCGATGCTGGATGTCTTATTTTGGCCTTGATTTCCACATCCACGGACATTGGTTTTTGGTCCGGTCCTGACCAAATCTGAACTAATCTTAGACATCTATGTTTGGTTCAGATTTGGTGCTGTCCAGACCGGCCTTGATTTCAACGTCCATGGACATTGAAAAATGTGAATCCGGTCCGGACCAAATCTGAACCAATCATAGATGTCTATGTTTGGTTAAGATTTTATCCAGTCTGGACCAGCCTTGATTTGGCCCAAACAAATGTCTATAAATTACTTATTTTCAACTTTCATTCAGAACCAAAAAGGAACCTGATTTCAACATCCGGAAAATACATATTTTCAATGTCTGTAAAATATGTATTTTCAACATCATGAAAATAAGTATTTTCAACTTTCAGTCAGAACCGAAAATTAACCTGATTTCAATCTCCGGAAAATACTTATTTTTCAAAGTCCAGAAAATATGCATTTTCAACCTCCTGGAAAATATGTATTTTAAACATAAGGAAAATAACTTTTCACGTTTCATTCAGAACCTAAATTGCACCTAATTTCAACATCTGGAAAATATGTATTTCAATGTAATTTTGCTTAATGGAACTATTCTAGTTTTGGTCCCGCCTATTGCGGCAAAATGGCGAGGACCGGCCCTGATTAGTAAGCTAAAGAAAATAAGTGGAAATAAGTGTCCAACAAGTTTTTGTAGTTTGGCTTTTCCTGGGACTCCACAAGATTTAAAAGAAATAGCCATGGCAGCGGAGAGGCCAGGTGCATAATTGCACCACAGAACAATGAAGACAGACAGGCTAGAGATGTAGCCTATAGCCTATGTTAGAAGCGTATGCATAGTAGCCCATAATTCATAAGCTCAATGTTAGGCTTCATACTGCAGTGAATATATCCAGACAATTTACAAAGGGAAAGAAAATTGTTGATCATAGGTAGCCTACACTACATACAGTTGAAGTCAGAAGTTTACATACCACTTAGCCAAATACATTTAAACTCAGTTTTTCACAATTCCTGACATTTAATCCTAGTAAAAATTCCCTGTCTTAGGTCAGTTAGAATTACCACTTTATTTTAAGAATGTCAGAATAATAGCAGAGAGAATTATTTATTTAAGCTTTTATTTATTTATCACATTCCCAGTGGGTCAGAAGTTTACATACAGGTAGCATTGCCTTTAAATTGTTTAACTTGGGTCAAACGTTTCGGGTAGCCTTCCACAAGCTTCCCACAATAGGTTGGGTGAATTTTGGCCCATTCCTCCTGATAGAGCTGGTGTAACTGAGTCAGGTTAGTAGGCCTCCTTGCTCGCACACGCTTTTTCAGTTCTGCCCACACATTTTCTATAGGATTGAGGTCAGGGCTTTGTGATGGCCACTCCAATACCTTGACTTTGTTGTCCTTAAGCCATTTTGCCACAACTTTGGAAGTATGCTTGGGGTCATTGTCCATTTGGAAGACCCATTTGCAACCAAGCTTTAACTTCCTGACTGATGTCTTGAGATGTTGCTTTAATATATCCACATAATTTTCCTTCCTTATGATGCCATCTATTTTGTGAAGTGCACCAGTCCCTCCTGCAGCAAAGCACCCCCACAGCATAGAGTTATTCGGCTTGCAAGCCATCCCCTTTTTCCTCCAAACAGTTATATTTTTGTTTCATCAGACAAGAGGACATTTCTCCAAATAGTACGATGTTTGTCCCCATGTGCAGTTGCAAACCGTAGTCTGGCTTTTTTATGGCGGTTTTGGAGCAGTGGCTTCTTCCTTGCTGAGCGGCCTTTCAGGTCATGTCGATATAGGACTCGTTTTACTGTGGATATAGATACTTTTGTACCTGTTCCCTCCAGCATCTTCACAAGGTCTTTTGCTGTTGTTCTGGGATTGATTTGCACTATTCGCACCAAAGTACGTTCATCTCTAGGAGATAGAACGCGTCTCCTTCCTGAGCGGTATGACGGCTGCGTGGTCCCATGGTGTTTATACTGGCGTGCTATTGTTTGTACAGATGAACGTGGTACCTTCAGGCGTTTGGAAATTCCTCCCAAGGATGAACCAGACTTGTGGAGGACTACAATTTTTTTTCTGAGGTCTTGGCTGATTTCTTTTGATTTTCCCATGATGTCAAATCAAATCAAATCAAATCAAATTGTATTGGCCACATGCGCCGAATACAACAGGTGCAGACATTACAGTAAAATGCTTATTTACAGCCCTTAACCAACAGTGCATTTATTTTTTAACAAAAAAGTAAGTTTTGAGAAAAAAAGAGCAGAAGAAAAATAAAATAACAGTAGGGAGGGTATATATACAGGGGGGTACCGGTGCAGAGTCAATGTGCGGGGGCACCGGCTAGTTGAGGTAGTTGAAGTAATATGTACATGTGGGTAGAGTTAAAGTGACTATGCATAAATAATTAACAGAGTAGCAGCAGCGTAAAAGGATGGGGTGGGGGGGCAGTGCAAATAGTCCGGGTAGCCATGATTAGCTGTTCAGGAGTCTTATGGCTTGGGGGTAGAAGCTGTTGAGAAGTCTTTTGGACCTAGACTTGGCACTCCGGTACCGCTTGCCGTGCGGTAGCAGAGAGAACAGTCTATGACTAGGGTGGCTGGAGTCTTTGACAATTTTGAGGGCCTTCCTCTGACACCGCCTGGTATAGAGGTCCTGGATGGCAGGAAGCTTGGCCCCAGTGATGTACTGGGCCGTACGCACTACCCTCTGTAGTGCCTTGCGGTCGGAGGCCAAGCAGTTGCCATACCAGGCGGTGATGCAACCAGTCAGGATGCTCTCAATGGTGCAGCTGTAGAATTTTTTGAGGATCTGAGGACGTCAAGCAAAGAGGCAATGAGTTTGAAGGTAGGCCTTGAAATACATCCACAGGTACACCTCCAATTGACTCAAATTATGTCAATTAGCCTATCAGAAGCTTCTAAAGCCATGACATCATTTTCTGGAATTTTCCAAGCTGTTTAAAGGCACAGTCAACTTAGTGTATGTACACTTCTGACCCACTGGAATTGTGATACAGTGAATTATAAGTGAAATAATCTGTCTGTAAACAATTGTTGGAAAAATTACTTGTGTCATGCACAAAGTAGATGTCCTAACCGACTTGCCAAAACTATAGATTGTTAACAAGAAATGTGTGGAGTGGTTGAAAAATGAGTTTTAATGACTCCAAGTGTATGTAAACTTCCGACTTCAATTGTATGTGCGCTCCCGAGGCTGCGCTGAGTGCGCTCCCTCCCAGTCCCCGGGTATGCAGTTCGAAAAGCTATCCTATTGTTTACGTTTTTTAGAGACAATACATTTATCCTACCTAGGCTACAACAACACAACGTAATGAAGAATGTTATTGTTTTCATGTGAGTACAAAACTCTAGGCTGTAAACTGCAGTGAATAGCCTATGTTGTTTGAATAACCGCTCAACAGCCTGGCGTTTTGAACATTCTAGCCTGCCTGATTGGGCAACCATTTGGATCAGCAGTGGAGTAAAGTACTTAAGTAAAAATACTTTAAAGTACTACTTAAGTCGTTTTTGCGGGGTATCTGTACTTTACTTTACTATTTATATTTTTGACTACTTTTACTTTTACTTCACTATATTCCTAAAGAAAATAATGTACTTTATACTCCATACATTTCCCTTGACACCCAAAAGTACTCCTTACATTTTGAATGCTTAGCAGGACAGGAAATTGGTCCAATTCACGCACTTAACAAGAGAACACGTGGTCATCCCTACTGCCTCTGATCTGGCGAACTAACTAAACACAAATGCATCGTTTTAAATTATGTCATGGAGTGTGCCCCTGGCTATCCATAAATGTTCAAAACAAGAAAATGGTGCCATCTGCTTTGCTTAATTTAAGGAACTGGAAATGATTTATACTTTTACATTTACTTTTGATACTTAAGTATATTTAGAAACAAATACTTTTAAACTTTTACTCAAGTAGTATTTTACTGGGTGACTTTCACTTTTACTTGAGTAACTTTCTATTAAGGTATCTATACTTTTACTCAAGTATGACAATTGGGTACTTTTTCCACCACTTTGGATCAGTTATGTTTTTTTTCTACAAGGTCCAGACACATTAGCAGGACAGTAATATCCAGAGGCAATTTTAGCATGTAAATCTTGGTGGGGCAAACTAAAAAAAATGTTTTTAGATGCATGCCAGCAAAGCCACTACACAACACAACACTAAGGAATACATGAATTGCACTATAACGTGACAAACGGTTCCCACAAACTGTTAGGGCCTACATAAAACTGTCCCAACAGCAGAGCTTTCTTTTCAGCACCATGGAGTGAATCCTTACCTCTGCTACACTTGGCTATCAGAAGAGTCTTGCCTGGCAGCGAAATAGTTCATTCAGCCTCATTTACTGCCTTTAAAAAAAACATAGCTGATATGGCTGACATGATAAACAAATGTGGTTTCTGCTGACAATTGAGATGTACAAACTATGGCAAAAGGGGACGACGAGTGGATAAGAGGCAATCCATCATTTCGATTAAAACATTAATGAGCGAGCTAGGACGGACATAGTCAATATAACTATTTGTTCAGCACCTTTGAAATGTACAGCGACAGAATTCAGAACATGGGCCGTTCTTACAGTACTCTCCCTATACACCAAGTCAGAACCGTAGGATTAATAAAGGGGCATATAAGCAGACAATGAAATCTCTTACAATATTCGATGATTGCATTTCTCTAAAACAGGCTATAGGCTACATGTGTACCACCAAGTCAGAACAGTAGGCTAAGTTATGAGGGGAAAAGGGACCAAATGATTAGGGTGAGGCACATGGGCTACTAACAGCTTACTACACAACATACAGTGAGGGAAAAAAGTATTTGATCCCCTGCTGATTTTGTACGTTTGCCCACTGACAAAGAAATGATCCGTCTATAATTTTAATGGTAGGTTTATTTGAACAGTGAGAGACAGAATAACAACAAAAGAATCCAGAAAAACACATGTCAAAAATGCTATAAATTGATTAGCATTTTAATGAGGGAAATAAGTATTTGACCCCTCTGCAAAACATTACTTTGTACTTGGTGGCAAAACCCTTGTTGGCAATTACAGAGGTCAGACGTTTCTTGTAGTTGGCCACCAGGTTTGCACACATCTCAGGAGGGATTTTGTCCCACTCCTCTTTTCAGATCTTCTCCAAGTCATTAAGGTTTCGAGGCTGACGTTTGGCAACTCGAACCTTCAGCTCCCTCCACAGATTTTCTATGTGATTAAGGTCTGGAGACTGGCTAGGCCACTCCAGGACCTTAATGTGCTTCTTCTTGAGCCACTCCTTTGTTGCCTTGGCCGTGTGTTTTGGGTCATTGTCATGCTGGAATACCCATCCACGACCCATTTTCAATGCCCTGGCTGAGGGAAGGAGGTTCTCACCCAAGATTTGACGGTACATGGCCCCGTCCATCGTCCCTTTGATGCAGTGAAGTTGTCCTGTCCCCTTAGCAGAAAAACACCCCCAAAGCATAATGTTTCCACCTCCATGTTTGACGGTGGGGATGGTGTTCTTGGGGTCATAGGCAGCATTACTCCTCCTACAAACATGGCGAGTTGAGTTGATGCCAAAGAGCTCGATTTTGGTCTCATCTAACTACAACACTTTCACCCAGTTCTCCTCTGAATCATTCAGATGTTCATTGGCAAACTTCAGACGGGCATGTATATGTGCTTTCTTGAGCAGGGGGACCTTGCGGGCGCTGCAGGATTTCAGTCCTTCACGGCGTAGTGTGTTACCAATTGTTTTCTTGGTGACTATGGTCCCAGCTGCCTTGAAATCATTGACAAGATACTCCCGTGTAGTTCTGGGCTGATTCCTCACCGTTCTCATGATCATTGCAACTCCACGAGGTGAGATCTTGCATGGAGCCCCAGGCCGAGGGAGATTGACAGTTCTTTGTGTTTCTTCCATTTGCGAATAATCACACCAACTGTTGTCACCTTCTCACCAAGCTGCTTGGCGATGGTCTTGTAGCCCATTCCAGCCTTGTGTAGGTCTACAATCTTGTCCCTGACATCCTTGGAGAGCTCTTTGGTCTTGGCCATGGTGGAGAGTTTGGAATCTGATTGATTGATTGCTTCTGTGGACAGGTGTCTTTTATACAAGTAACAAACTGAGATTAGGAGCACTCCCTTTAAGAGTGTGCTCCTAATCTCAGCTCATTACCTGTATAAAAGACACCTGGGAGCCAGAAATCTTTCTGATTGAGAGGGGTTCAAATACTTATTTCCCTCATTAAAATGCAAATCAATTCATACAATTTTTGACATGTGTTTTTCTGGATTTTTTTGTTGTTATTCTGTCTCTCACTGTTCAAAGAAACCTACCATTAAAATTATAGACTGATCATTTCTTTGTCAGTGGGCAAACGTACAAAATCAGCAGGGGATCAAATACTTTTTTCCCTCACTGTACACTTAGTATTACTTTCTTAGCTACAGTATACAAATATCCCAGGCATATTACATAATTTATTCAGCAGCATACAATACATTTTTGGACTCACCTTGTTGTGCTGTGCTCACTTGAACAGGAAGGTGGCGCGGCGGTCCTTATGGGAACATTTTGACATCAAACTTTGTCATCAAAGTCTGCCATTCTCTCTGGATTTATGGTGCTTTCATGACAACTGGGAACTCAAGGTCAAATCATGACGTCAGTGATCTTCAGGTCGGAGCTCTAAAAAGAGGCCCGAGTTCCCAACTTGGAATTCCGAGATGGATGACCTTTCCAAACGTTTTTTCCCAGTCGGAGCTAGTTTCTTTCTTTCTGAGTTCCCAGTTGTCTTGAACTCACTGAAGTCTGAGATTTCCCAGTTCTGAGTTTCCAGTTGTTTTGAACGTGGCTGAAGTCATGCTGGATTGACAGCATGGCCAATGTATTCAACCTTTTCTGACCCATGGTGTTGAATGTTTATCATTTTAAGCTTGGAAAAGAGACCTTTAAACCCAGACTTGGACCACACACCCACTCCACTGAATAGCAGGCTAGTGATTGCTTTGCAATTGACGTAGTATCCCCATGAGTGACAGAACACTGAGCCAATCACGGCGCAACTAGAGAACATTACCAACTCCTACGCTCCATATTTTTTGCTGGCTGCCCCACCACCACAGAAAGCACTGAGCTAGGCTGAAACACCTGCATTTTGGAGCTGCCTTACTCAAGAAAGCAAAAAAGAGACCATGTTTGTATGCGGCTTTATTAACTCAATTATTTTAAAAATTACCTTGTGGGGCTCAAAACCCTGAATGACGGGTCGCCATTGGTAAGATCACAGATCGAACCATCCTTGGTAATATGGTGTATTTTGTCATGATGTATCAGCTAACAGAAACATGCTAATGCAGGATTTCTAGTGGCGCGCATATGAATTATGATAATACGTGCATGGAGGAAATTGTATCCATAGTTTCCATGTATGGCTTCCGTGTTTTAAAAGCGTTCGAAAATTAGGTGGATAGGATCTCTATGATACAGAAGACCTGGGCTGTGTCCATTCGCAGATATAGGCTATCACCAACAGTTCATGGTATTGGCTTCAGTTTGTACAATGTTTGAAAGAAGTTTGACTGTGCAATGTGAAGTGATTTATAGCCTATGGTGGGTCAATTAATGAAGTCAATTGAGAGAGAAATTGCTGTTCAGCCCGGCATAAGTCATGTAACGCTTAATTGTGACAATGCATTGAATTAATTCAACAGTATTTGTAGGCCTACTCACAGAATTCAAGTTATATTTATATGGGCATTAAACATACTACGAACCTGAAATGGCTGTTCACTTCAAACTTTGATGGTTTGCCTTTTTATTTCCAATATATCCAAAGGTGATTCTGTATACAGTGGGGAAAAAAAGTATTTGGTCAGCCACCAATTGTGCAAGTTCTCCCACTTAAAAAGATGAGAGAGGCCTGTAATTTTCATCATAGGTACAAGTCAACTATGACAGACAAAATGAGAAAAATAAATCCAGAAAATCACATTGTAGGATTTTTAACGAATTTATTTGCAAATTATGGTGGAAAATAAGTATTTGGTCAATAACAAAAGTTTCTCAATACTTTGTTATATACTCTTTGTTGGCAATGACACAGGTCAAATGTTTTCTGTAAGTCTTCACAAGGTTTTCACACACTGTTGCTGGTATTTTGGCCCATTCCTCCATGCAGATCTCCTCTAGAGCAGTGATGTTTTGGGGCTGTCGCTGGGCAACACGGACTTTCAACTCCCTCCAAAGATTTTCTATGGGGTTGAGATCTGGAGACTGGCTAGGCCACTCTAGGACCTTGAAATGCTTCTTACGAAGCCACTCCTTCGTTGCCCGGGCGGTGTGTTTGGGATCATTGTCATGCTGAAAGACCCAGCCACGTTTAATCTTCAATGCCCTTGCTGATGGAAGGAGGTTTTCACTCAAAATCTCACGATACATGGCCCCATTCATTCTTTCCTTTACACGGATCAGTCGTCCTGGTCCCTTTGCAGAAAAACAGCCCCAAAGCATGATGTTTCCACCCCCATGCTTCACAGTAGGTATGGTGTTCTTTGGATACAACTCAGCATTCTTTGTCCTCCAAACACGACGAGTTGAGTTTTTACCAAAAAGTAATATTTTGGTTTCATCTGACAATATGACATTCTCCCAATCCTCTTCTGGATCATCCAAATGCACTCTAGCAAACTTCAGACGGGCCTGGACATGTACTGGCTTAAGCAGGGGGACACGTCTGGCACTGCAGGATTTGAGTCCCTGGCGGCGTAGTGTGTTACTGATGGTAGGCTTTGTTACTTTGGTCCCAGCTCTCTGCAGGTCATTCACTAGGTCCCCCCGTGTGGTTCTGGGATTTTTGCTCACCGTTCTTGTGATTATTTTGACCCCACGGGGTGAGATCTTGCGTGGAGCCCCAGATCGAGGGAGATTATCAGTGGTCTTGTATGTCTTCCATTTCCTAATAATTGCTCCCACAGTTGATTTCTTCAAACCAAGCTGCTTACCTATTGCAGATTCAGTCTTCCCAGCCTGGTGCAGGTCTATAATTTTGTTTCTGGTGTCCTTTGACAGCTCTTTGGTCTTGGCCATAGTGGAGTTTGGAGTGTGACTGTTTGAGGTGTCTTTTATACTGATAACAAGTTCAAACAGGTGCCATTAATACAGGTAACGAGTGGAGGACAGAGGAGCCTCTTAAAGAAGAAGTTACAGGTCTGTGAGAGCCAGAAATCTTGCTTGTTTGTAGGTGACCAAATACTTATTTTCCACCATAATTTGCAAATAAATTCATTAAAAATCCTACAATGTGATTTTCTGGATTTTTTTATTCTCAATTTGTCTGTCATAGTTGACGTGTACCTATGATGAAAATTACAGGCCTCTCTCATCTTTTTAAGTGGGAGAACTTGCACAATTGGTGGCTGACTAAATACTTTTTTCCCCCACTGTAGGTAATGTGTAACCTGTACTCCCCATTCACACACACACACACACACACATGCTCCGCTCGAGAGTATAGTCCATGTATTTGATGCTGTCTGGCCAAAAAGAGTATGGCTGTCATACTCTTTTTGTCCAGACAGCATCAGATACATGGGCTACATATAGTAAGACAGAGGGGTGCTGTTTCACTCGCTCGAATGCTTTCTCCGTGAGATCGTTTCAGCCATGCGAATTTAAGGAAAGTTGGCGGGTGCACAGTGTACTGTTCGGATGTGCGAAGGTAACCTACTTTTTGAAGTGATTTGTTTGACAATCAGATGAAAACATCATGACTGGTTGTGTTCATGGAACATTAAAAGGTAATACATTCTTACAGTTAAATTACGTCTTTACTATAACACCCATGGGGGCCTCAGACTGGCCTCTACCTAGGGCCTCCAAATCACTAAGTCCACCCCTGCACACACACACATACACATAAACACTAGGAACTGATACATTTCTTATGGCTTTAAATAAGCAGAGCTTTGGATTAAAACACTATAGCAGGGGGCATTACCAATAAACGGAGTATGTCAGTCTTCAGTCCTGCTATTCATTCTCTACGCCAATGTGCAAACAGGATTTCATCTCAATATAGTTTAGCCATGTTGATCTTTTCAGCTCTAAAAGTTCCTGACATCAGCGGTAGGTGTTTGTGTGTGTGATTGTGTGTGCAGTCAAAAACCTGACAGACATCTGACCACAAACATTAAGCACACAGACAGATCTACCTCTAGGATTTATTCAATAGCTGTAGAACAATGACATGTTAGTCAGCAACCCCCAGGCATATATCCAATAACAAATAGTGGCTCAGGTATGAACAATCTCTCAGATTCATTAGTGCATTGCTTTGTAAAAAGAAATGCAATTATTGTCATTATTACTATCAAATCGTACCATTGATTTTGTTGTAAATATGTGTAATATATTTACACTAATAATAAAAGTAACAACAATAATAATTATATGATAACCTTAATAATAATTAATAGATTTGATCTTTGTTACTGTTGTTAGGCACAGTTCATTTTAATAAGCTCAAAGAAAGGTTCTAAGAGAGCGCCTTTATAAAATAAGAAAGAAATCGAGAATGAGTGAGAAACGAGGCCTGCAAAGAGAAGAGACATGTAGAACAAGTCTGCCCCACATTACATTAATGGGGATTTGAGAGACAACCCAAGAGAAATGATCAATAAAGTTCAAACGGTAGGATATGAGGATGGGCAGTGAGAGGAGGAAGAAGTGAAGGCAATAAAAGGAGCTTGAGGAAATCAATGAACAGTTGAAAAAAAGACAAACATGGAGAAATAAACGGAATCTCACCTTAGCTACAGAAAACCCCAATCGTCCTCAACTTTAATAACATTCACAGTCTAGTCAAGACCTGGCTCTCTGAAAATAAACCTCAATTTAACAGAGTAGTTTAATGAGGAAAAACAACAGAGGATAATATTCCATTGACAAAATACAAAATTGCTTTAGTATTATTTTTAAACTATTCTTATAGCTACCCCTGTCACCTCTCTCTCTCTCTCTCTCTCTCTCTCTCTCTCTCTCTCTCTCTCTCTCTCTCTCTCTCTCTCTCTCTCTCTCTCTCTCTCTCTCTCTCTCTCTCGCTCTCTCTCTCTCTCTCTCTCTCTCTCGCTCTCTCTCTCAATCAATCAATCAACCTCTCACACCAAATCATAACAGGCCTACTATATTTTACACTATAGGGTTAATAAAACTACACCACTATACTATTCTACCTATTATGATCATAGAACAAGCTACAAATATTAGTTATTATTTTGTTATAATTTTCTCTCCAGCAGGAGCCAGTTCAGTTCTTTGATAATGCATTAATATATTTTACTCTATATTATATTATAGGCTGCACATTGCTGTCCTGGGTCCCAAACAAAATAATGCTACCTTTCATCACATGTGTATGTGCATCTGCTACATAATAAACAATATAGATATTTAAAAACATTTGATCAAGTTATCTGATTGCATGAAAATATCTGGAATTCCGAAAAACAACCACATCGTATTAGGAAAACAATTGGAATGCAATTCAATGTCTCAAATTGATCTGTTCACTATTTGTAGGGAGATATTGCAAGACTTTGTTATAAATCTTCTTCTATCCCCCAAGTCAGGAATTGCTATCAGTTCCCTAGAAAAGTGAGCATGTCATGACACAAAAGGCTAAGTTCAACCGCAATGTAGAGCAATCAAACTCAAAGCAACAGCAGTAGGTGGTGCTACAGAGACCCATTGGTCATGTTTTGCTCTCGTTTAGACCTTAATTCACTAACAGACGCTACTGTGAAATTCACTGAGTATACAAACCATTAAGAACACCTGCTCTTTCCATGACATAGACTGACCAGGTGAATCCAGATGAAAGCTATGATCCCTTATTGATTATTACTTGTTAAATCCACTTCAATCTGTGTAGATGAAGGAGAGGAGACAGGTTAAATTAGGATTTTTAAGCCTTGAGATAATTGAGACATGGATCGTGTATATGTGCCATTCAGAGGGTGAATGGGCAAGACAAAAGATCTAAGTGCCTTTGAACGGGGTATGGTAGTAGGTGCCATGCGCACCGATTTGTGTCAAGAACTGCAACGCTGCTGGGTTTTTCACGCTCAACAGTTTCCCGTGTGTATCAAGAATGGTCCACCACCCAAAGGACATCCAGCCAACTTGACACAACTGTGGGAAGCATTGGAGTCAACATGGGCAAGCAACCATGTGTAATGCTTTCCATGCCCCGTTGAATTGAGGCTGCAACTCAATATTAGGAAGGTGTTTCTAATGTTCGGTACACTCAGTGTATATTTCTGTGTATTATATTAGACATTGTTAAACTCTTATCAACCACTCACTTTCTTTCTCTCACATCCTCTATGGTTTTATTATAGATTCATATATAGATGCATTTACTTACATTATTATTATAATACAGGTGTTTATAAACATAGCTAATGATAATGGTCACAATCTTTATTTTGATATTAGTAGTAGAAATAGTAGTAGTAGTAATTGTAGTTATAGCAGGACTGTTGCAGCTGGTTTGTGTGTGTGTGTGCATGTGTGTTGCATTTAGTATAAGGATACCAATAAACATTAGAATAGAATGTAAACATGTAGTGCAGAGTGGGTAGGCTGCATAGGCAACATGTATTATATACACCCAGTCACAGTCAGAAGGAGAAGTCAACATTTCAAAACAAACACAGTCTTTACTTAATCAATCTACTCCATTGCTATATGGGAAGCTCTTTTGGTAACTATAAAGAGAAGAAAGATACTCTACTGGTAAGCAGCCATGTGCTACAGAATATGAACACTCAAGCTAATTAGCAATCAAAGGAGGATCATATGTCTCATGGAATCTGCAAATATGCTCTCATTTTTGGTAGTAAAATGGGTGCTTTTTTATATTCTCAGTCGTAAATATTTATAAATGATGGAAAGTTATGGATTTTCTTTGTTATCATAACATTTTAGTCAAAAACATAAAACAACAATTCAAGTGTTTTTTATGGATTCCAAAATGGATGCTGAAGCCTATGACCTGGACATTTATACACTCTCAAAAAAAAAGTGCTATCTAGAACCTAAAAGGGGTTTTCGGCAGTCCCCATAGGAGAAACATTTGAAGAACCCTTTTTGGTTCCAGGTAGAACCTTTTTGGTTCCAGGTAGAACCCTTTTAAAATCCATGTAGAGCCCTTTTCACAGAGGGTTCTACATGGAACCAAAAATAGTTCTACCTGGAACCAAAAAGGGTTCTACCTGGAAGCAAAAAGGGTTCTCCTATGGGGACAGCCGAAGAACCATTTAGGAACCCTTTTTTCTAAGAGTGTACCGGTAGTACAAGAATGCTACTGCAGAGGGGAATCTGAGATGTTACAGTATGTACAGTCACAGAACCCTCTTGAATGATCTTCAGAAGTCTCCGATTTCTGTCCTCGTACCCACAACGCTTGCCTCTCAAATACGAACAATAAAAACAATTATAGAACTAATCATACAGGAATACACATCTCATGAAAGACAAACATGGTTAAGATTTCAACATTTGTTTTTCCAGGACTTAGAGAAAGAAAAATGTCTATACAGTTTAAGTATAAATCTCTATGCATATACAATTTGTTCTTGATTCTTGTGTGTGTTAGTGCTTGAAATGCATCGTATTCTTTTTCTTCTGAAACAGCAGCACCTTTTCTCATAGACCGACTCACCTCTTCTCCTCCCTCTTTTTCTTATTGTGTAAATAATTATCATATCCCTCCCTCTCTCCCTCCCTCTCTCCCTCCCTCGTTTAAAATGTCTGTCTTCATCTTAGGCACAGCATTAATTATGAGTCATCCTCCACCCACCTCGTTTTCTTTCCCTCGTTCATTCCCTTCTTTTTCTCCTAAATCTCCTTCCTTCATCCCCTCTTCCATCTCTCCTCCGACACTTCATGCGTGTATCTGTGTGTTTGTGTGTGTACGTGTGTGTGAGTGTGTTTGCATCTGTCTCTGTGTGTTGGACGTATGACAGAGCCAAGCCCTGCTCTGTCTATACCCCCTCCCCTCCCTCCCTCATCCCTCACTCCCCCCTTCTAGCATGGTGAGGCGCTCATGCGCATGTGTTGGTGGTAGCGGGGAGGGGGCTGGGCAGAGGGTGGCATGGCCATGGGCATGCACTGGGGAGGGGGCCCACTGGGGTGGGAGGACATGGTGTGGTGGCTGGAGTGGAGGGGGTGGGAGGACATGGTGTGGTGGGGGTAGGAGGAGGAGGAGGAGGACTGCTGGTAGCTGGCGCCCGAGGAAGGGCCAGAGGACGGGGCCTGCTGCTGCAGGGAGCTGCCCTTGGGCGGCGGGGGCGGGGGCGTCTGGTTCAGCTGGATGGAGATGTCGCTGGATACTTCAGACGCGCTGCGGCCCCGCTTCGGAGGAGGCCACGACTCGGGGTGAAGGTACTGGCCGCTGTAGTCGCTGCACTCAGACAGGCGGGGGCGGTAGAGGGATGGGTGGGGCCGGTACATCTCCTCCTCGGCGTAGCGCTTCATGAAGAGGTACACTGACATCACCCCGGCCCCCTGGGAGAGAGCAGAGCAAGCACACTATGAGATACCATGACTCATATTAATACATGACATGAAACACTGAAACACCATCATAATGAAGTCATAAGTGACACATTGGGCCATCATACATACATCAGGCACACTATGAGCCACAGCAAAAAGAAGCCTAACTAAAAATAAATAATATTATAAATAAATGACATACAGTACTGGGCCATGAAATACAATAAATACTGGAACATTTAAAAGTCCAATGCATCCGTTTTTATCTCAATATCAAATCATTTCTGGGTAACAATTAAGTACCTTACCGTGATTGTTTTAAATTAAAATTGTCAAAAAGAAAGAAAAATTGCTTCTTAGCAAAGAGCCATTTCTCAAGCAAGAATTTTGCTAAGACTGTCTGGGAGTGGTCTGAGTGGGGAGGGGAAAGCTGAAAACAATGCTCTTTCTTATTGGTATATTAACTAATTTATCGCCTGGTGATGTCACCAGGCAGGCCAAAACTCCATCCCACCCAAACAGGCTGAAATTTCAGGCGGTCTTTTCAAACAGCTCTTACACTAAAAGGGCATTGTAATAATTTTCACAATTTCACAGTATTATTCCAACCTCATAGTGTGGAAATATATATAATACACAGGAAAATCTCATTTTTGACTGCACTGGCCTTTAATAAAGCACAATACCCCTCAATACAACAGGATGTAATATAGCATCCTGAAAGATCTATAAAAAATAATTGAATCAATATAAAATATTTAACATTTTAATAATATTACATGCATACGTTATTTTCAACTGTGGAATACGTTTATATGATGCACAAACCTCTTAGCGTCTTAGCAAGATACCCTGCAATGCACTGAAGACATAACAAATCAAATCCAATCAAATGTTATTTGCCACATGCGCCGAATACAACAGGTGTAGACATTACAGTGAAATGCTTACTTACAAGCCCTTAACCAACAATGCAGTTTTTTAAAGAAAAAGTTAAATAAAAAAAAGCGTTAAGTAAAAAAAAATTAAGCAAATAACTAAAGAGCAGCAGTAAAATAAAATAACAGTTGGGGAGGCTATATACAGGGGGGTACCAGTACAGAGTCAATGTGCGGGGGCACCGGCTAGTCGAGGTGATTGAGGTAATATGTACATGTGGGTAGAGTTAAAGTGACTATGCATAAATAATAAACAGAGTAGCAGCAGCGTAAAAGAGGGGGATGGGGTGGGGTGGGGGGGGCAGTGCAAATAGTCCAATAGCCATGATTAGCTGTTCAGGAGTCTTATGGCTTGGGGGTAGAAGCTGTTGAGAGGCCTTTTGGACCTAGACTTGGCGCTCTGGTACCGCTTGCCGTGCGGTAGCAGAGAGAACAGTCTATGACTAGGGTGGCTGGAGTCCTTGACAATTTTTGGGCCTTCCTCTGACACCGCCTGGTATAGAGGTCCTGGATGGCAGGAAGCTTGGCCCCAGTTATGTACTGGGCCGTACGCACTACCCTCTGTAGTGCCTTGCGGTCGGAGGCCGAGCAGTTGCCATACCAGGCGGTGATGCAACCAGTCAGGATGCTCTCGATGGTGCAGCTGTAGAACTTTTTGAGGATCTGAGGACCCATGCCAAATCTTTTCAGTCTGCTGAGGGGGAATAGGCTTTGTCGTGCCCTCTTCACGACTGTCTTGGTGTGTTTGGACCATGATAGTTTGTTGGTGATGTGGACATCAAGGAACTTGAAGCTCTCAACCTGTTCCACTACAGCCCCGTCGATGAGAATGGGGGCGTGCTCAGTCCTCTTTTTTTCCTGTAGTCCACAATCATCTCCTTTGTCTTGATCATGTTGAGGGAGAGGTTGTTATCCTGGCACCACACGGCCAGGTCGCTGACCTCCTCCCTATTGGCTGTCTCATCGTTGTCGGTGATCAGGCCTACCACTGTTGTGTCGTTGGTAAACTTAATGATGGTGTTGGAGTCGTGCCTGGCCATGCAGTCATGGGTAAACAGGGAGTACAGGAGGGGACTGAGCACGCACCCCTGAGGGGCCCCCATGTTGAGGATCAGTGTGGCAGATGTGTTGTTACCTACCCTTACCACCTGGGGGCAGCCCGTCAGGAAGTCCAGGATCCAGTTGCAGAGGGAGGTGTTTAGTCCCAGGGTCCTTAGCTTAGTGATGAGCTTTGAGGGCACTATGGTGTTGAATGCTGAGCTGTAGTCAATGAATAGCATTCTCACGTAGGTGTTCCTCTTGTTCAGGTGGGAAAGGGCAGTGTGGAGTGCAATAGAGATTGCATCATCTGTGGATCTGTTGGGGCGGTATACAAATTGGAGTGGGTCTAGGGTTTTTGGGATAATGGTGTTGATGTGAGCCATGACCAGCCTTTCAAAGCACTTCATGGCTACAGACGTGAGTGCTACGGGTCGGTAGTCATTTAGGCAGGTTACCTTAGTGTCCTTGGGCACATGGACTATGGTTGTCTGCTTGAAACATGTTGGTATTACAGACTCAGTCAGGGACATGTTGAAAATGTCAGTGAAGACACTTGCCAGTTGGTCAGCGCATGCTCGGAGTACACATCCTGGTAATCCATCAAGCCCTGCGGCCTTGTGAATGTTGACCTGCTTAAAAGTCTTACTCACATCGGCTACGGAGAGCATTATCACATAATCATCCGGAACAGCTGATGCTCTCATGCATGCTTCAGTGTTGCTTGCCTCGAAGCGAGCATAGAAGTGATTTAGCTCGTCTGGTAGGCTTGTGTCACTGGGCAGCTCAGGGCTGTGCTTCCCTTTATAGTCTGTAATAGTTTTCAAGCCCTGCCACATCCGACGAGCATCAGAGCCGGTGTAGTACGATTCAATCTTAGTCCTGTATTGACTCTTTGCCTGTTTGATGGTTCGTCGGAGGGCATAGCAGAATTTCTTATAAGCGTCCGTGTTAGAGTCCCGCTCCTTGAAAGCGGCAGCTCTACCCTTTAGCTCAGTGCGGATATTGCCTGTAATCCATGGCTTCTGGTTGGGGTATGTACGTACGGTCACTGTGGGGACGACGTCATCGATGCACTTATTGATGAAGCCAGTGACTGATGTGGTGTACTCCTCAATGCTATCAGAAGAATCCCGGAACATATTCCAGTCTGTGCTAGCAAAACAGTCCTGTAGCTTAGCATCTGCGTCATCTGACCACTTTCTTATTAACCGAGTCACTGGTGCTTCCTGCTTTAGTTTTTGCTTATAAGCAGGAATCAGGAGGATAGAGTTATGGTCAGATTTGCCAAATGGAGGGCGAGGGAGAGCTTTGTATACGTCTCTGTGTGTGGAGTAAAGGTGGTCTACAGTTTTTTTCCCTCTGGTTGCACATTTAACATGCTGGTAGAAATGAGGTAAAACGGATTTAAGTTTCCATGAATGAAAGTCCCCGGCCACTAGGAGCGCTGCCTCTGGATGAGCGTTTTCCTGTTTATTTATGGCCTTATACAGCTCATTGAGTGCAATCTTAGTGCCAGCATCGGTTTGTGGAGGTAGATAGACAGCTACGAAAAATATAGATGAAAACTCTCTTGGTAAATATTGTGGTCTACAGTTTATCATGAGATACTCTACCTCCGGCGAGCAAAACCTCGAGACTTCCTTAGTATTAGATTTTATGCACCAGCTGTTGTTTACAGTGCTCAGACTCAACCAAACCGCTCCTCCGTGTAATAACTCATTATCAAAACTGCATTCATGTTGCGCCAAACATCCGCACAAACATTTACACCTCATCCACTATTCATCACCGACATCTTAGTACAACATCCTTGAAACTTGAGCATGTCAACGCTTGTGCTAAGCGCTATTCCCCCTCCTCTTCGTCCTGCCGCTGCAGAGGGTCTGGAGAAAAAGAAAAGCCCTCTAGCGAACTATATATTCATGTGACAACAGCAGCATTTTAAGCTGCCGCTGTGACAGAGCTGTCGCCCTAAAGAGTGCGCTATTAACATTTATGAATATTG
Organism: Coregonus lavaretus; assembly: GCF_964263955.1. Lineage (NCBI taxonomy): Eukaryota > Metazoa > Chordata > Actinopteri > Salmoniformes > Salmonidae > Coregonus > Coregonus lavaretus. The sequence goes on from NC_139990.1 coordinate 27,017,259, forward strand.
ATGTGAGCTGGGGGGGGTCCTAACAGTGAAGCACTAGGCTAGATGTTGGTTATCAGTTAGCAGAGGTTAGCAGTTAGCGGTCGGGCACTACACTAGCAGGCGGACGGGTGTGCTGACCTCTTTGAGGAGGAAGGAGCTGGCAGCGAAGGCGAAGGACCAGCCGTAGTGGTAGTGGAAGAAGTGCTCTGGCTCACGCGGCCGGTTCATCACCTCGTCGTTGATGCTGCTGATGTAGAGGACCAGGCCCACCACCAGGCTGAGCCCTGAGAAGGGGGAGAGGAGGGGATGGAGTGAAAAAGAGAGGGAGGGAAAGGGGGAGAGAGAGGCAATGGAGAGGCAGAGAAAGACATGGGAAGGAGTAGATGAGAGAGAGAGAGATGGAATGGAGAGAGGGAGAGAGGAGGGGAGAGAAAGGAGGAGGGGAGAAGAGGTGAGCCAGTGGAGGGTGAGAGAGGAAAAGGAGAGAGAGAATGGAGAGGGGGAGAGAGGGAGTGCACAGTGTTGAGAAGATTATATGAAACAGTGAGCGAGAGAGGAAGGGTATCATAAATTAGAATGAGAGAGGGAGAGAAGGGTAGAGGAAAGAGAGAGGAAGGGAAGGGACAAACGCCAGGGGCGAGAGTGGGTGGGGGAATGGGTCAGAGTGTGAACATGAAGGAGAGGGTGGGTGGTAGGGAGAGCGAGAGAGAGATTTGGAGACAGGAGGATACACAGTGAGCAAGATAGAGGGAGAGAGGTGGAGAGACATAGTAAAAAAATATATATATATATGAGTACATCTCTGACTGCTTGTTGCCTTGGCATCCAAATAGATCCCCCTTGACATAAAGGGTGAGACAGCCGAAAAGTGGGACAGTATGTGGCCTATAGTCACACCGCTGGAATGGGATCAAAAACACCATCATATTTCTAGTGCCAAACTCAGTAGTCTACTCAAAGGGCATAGGAGACAGACAGCAGCCTTGGGGACAACCCATTGTTGTAGTTCTTTTATTAGAACATTATTTTATGAAAACAAGAATCATAAATTATACACAGTAAAAACGTGATTATGATACACTGCAAATGCCCAACCATTGCTACTACTACTACTACCACAGCTGTATTACACTAGACTAGCTAAATTAGTGTCACCACTGCAAATAATCATAGTATCTCAATCGTTTTCTCAGTTCGCCTTCCAAAAGCCACCATTGTTGCTATATGTTTCTGCCTTCACACGGAAAAGAGCTCGTATGGCCAAACATTTGAGCACATTTCCCCTGACACATTAAAAAACAACAATAAAATAACTGAATAAGGTCCTCAAAACTTCCTCTTGAACCACATTTTCACTATTCATTATTTGGAATAAATGAGCCTCATTATACTTTCTAAATGGAAACCAAATTCCAACCACTGCCTGTGAATCTGCGATAAAGAAGGACAACATACAAGAGCAGTGGTGGAAGAGAAAGAAAACCTAATTAAAGGATGTGTCAGTGCTTTTCCCCAGCCAGCCTCGACTGCTGCTGTCTCTGACCCTAAAATCCTCCTCCACCATTAACCAGCACAGCAGCCCCACTGCATAATCAGCCCTGACCAGCACCACAACAACAACAGCAGCAGGAGATTCAGGCAGCAGGCTCGAGCAGGCAGCAATAACTGCAGCAGCAGCAGCGACCGAAGCTCCTGGGAACCAGTGACCTGACATCCCCTTACTGGGTCAGCAGGGGGAGCTGTGTGGCTAGCTGCTGTTAGCTCCTCGCCTCGCCTGCCTCCGTCTCAGCAGCAGTCAGCCGTTCTGCGTGGGCGTGCTAGAAAACACTGTCCCTCTCTGAAGAAAGGCAGGCTGCACCGGAGCCAGTTTGAAGCGTCGTCCATTCTGTTTTATCAGAATGGTTTGGGTTAGGAGAAGGTGTATGGAGAGCTGATCCTGAATCAGGGTGTGAAAACATTTTGTTTGCGAGGAATTGTTATGTCTTTTGTGTTGTGAAATGATAACGAAATTAAATTCCATGGCAACCACATTTTTTATAGGACAAAGACATTGAGAATAATGTCATGCAGAGCAACTATAGAGCTGTCAGTTTGTTAAAATGGCTTCAGAATAACAGAGTAAATAATAACAACAAACTAATTATTTTCTCAAGTCCGGTCGATTTCTCAAGTCGTTTTTGACACCTATTATCTGATGCTGTCGTGGTTTTACAATATTTAAAGATTTCTTTCTTTCTTTTTTTTCTCAACTCACAGCCCAGCAAGTTTCAAGTTGTATTATTCGTATGTACAGGATACACAAAAGGTATACACCGTACAACGAAAGGCTTACTTGCAGGTTTCTTCTCGACAATGCAACAACAATAAGAAATAAGAAAATATAAGAATACGAACATAAAGTAAATGGCTCAGTAGAAAATAATAAACAGAAAATACCTTTCATCGAGTTAACTACTAGAAAAGCATTACATATTCAATTTTCACCTGAAATAGTGCAATCGTTCACTGCTGCAGGTCAGTGACATGTAATAAGGTCAAGATGGGCACATAACTGCTCTGTCAGCAGCATCTCATGCTAGGCTAGCATCTGTGAGCAAGATATGCAATACTCCCAAATAGAATGTCGTCTTATAGACAACTGATAATCAGGATAAACTGTTAGCCAAGCCACTAAATCAAAAACCAATCAGGAGGTTTCCAGACCCAGATCGCACAGAACCTACTTTACATACCATTGGCAGCTTTCATCAACCAATAAGTATCTTTAATACTGAACATCATTAAAACAACAGCCAATGGGAAACTTTTATGTGGCTCCTTACCTGAGAGGATGAAGAAGATTCCAGAGATGAAGGCCAGGATGGTGCGCTGGGGCCGGATGTGTCCGATGTTACTGATGACGAAGGCGGTGAAGACGAAAAGCAGCGAAACCATGGGGAACGGTGTGGCCGTCCGTACCATCTCTGGTGAAGGAAACAGGTCAAGAGAAAGACAGAAGATGGAAAAACATATTGAGATAAGGAGGGAGAGTTAAGTTCAACACTAAAAAATGTATGAAATATACAAAATATGAAACATAGTAAAAATATTCAACATTTCTTACATCGTTTTAATCAAAAGTTTCAGTGTCCCACTGGGATAATAAAAATTAAGAAGCGTTCAGTGGAAAAAGCTTTCGTTACACGTGTCCTCTATTTATAAACAATTACGTTAATAAATAAATGCATGCACTGTATGTAACACACGGAGGAACAAAAGATGAATGGTCTAAACTGTTATATACAGTAAGTGTATGAATGATTTGTAACTGTGATATTGTAGCTGTTATGCAAAACAATAACTAAGGCTACGTGTCTTTTTTATGTCTGTTTGCGCTGCAATTGTTTGTTACCTTGTCTATTTGTCTATTCAGTAGGGCTATGTTACTTGTATTGTAGTCTGCCACTTTGTCTTTTTCTTCTAACTGGGTTATCCTGGTATACTTTGCTACCCATTTGTCTGTTATAACTTTCTGCCTACTTTGTCCCTCGTGCTGTTACCTGTTCCTACAATGTTTTGCGCTGTTGCCATAGATCTCCTATCATGTCGTGTTGTGATGTCCCGATTGTTGTGATGTGCTTTGTCTCTGCCTATTTTTAGCCTCGTGCTGTTGTCTGGCTTAACAATGTTTGTGCCATGTTGTGTTGTTTTCATAGGTCTCTCATCATGTAGTATGGTGTGCTTTGTTTCCACTGTCTGTCTGCTGATGTAGCTGTGCTGTTGCCAAGTGTCTTCAGTGTATGTTGTCTGTCTTGTCCTACACTTTTAATCCCCTCCCCGTGCCCCACAGGAGGCCTTTAGCCTCTTGCCAGACCGTCATTGTAAATAATAATTTGCTTTTAATTAACCTGCCTTGTAACATAAAGAAAGGTTAAATAAAAAATTTAAATAAATGAAAGTCTTGAATTATACAGAAAAAAATCTGCTTCACTTCCTTTCTTACATGACTATAAAGTATTTATGAAGTAGTTACAGAGGTTGAATTGGGGTTGGGAGCAATTTTGCACATCAATAAATGCTTTATGTTACGTTATACACCATTCTAACTCAATTGTTTTACTTGTCAATCATGAAGAAAGGAAATCATATAAAATAATGATTAAGTAACATTCATTCCCAAGAGCACATTTCCTGCATCAGTTTATCATTCCCTACAGGTTGTTATGCCTGCAGCCTGCTGTACAAAACAATATAATGTAGTAAAGGTAATGTCCTTTGTCCTAGTGTGTCAGATCCCATTGTGGTCTATACAGTCCACTTTTGGGCCACACTGTTCTACGGTTTATAAGGTTTTCCAAGTTTTCATATCTTGAATAATTCAAATAGTTGTTAAATAAAGAAAAGGGAACTTCAGCAGTGTTCAACACAGGTTTTAAATAAAAGAGGTTTGGGAACTATTTTGCCTCATGTTTCCTGGGTAGAGCCATTAGGTGCATAAAGCAATGACACAATGACATGCAGGGGTTATTTTCCTGCATGTTTCTCGCTGTTGTCAGATATCATCACTTACTTAGTATATTTGCAGTGTTTTCGGTCACGATATCTATCTCAGCTTCAGTGGTGAAGTATTCTGATGCTACACATCTCCCCTTTTCAGGTCCTGGGAGAGAGACAGCGAGAGATGAGCAGAAGAGACACTTGGGGTGGAATAGAGAGGAAGTCATTAACCTGGAATTTGGATAGAGAGTTGGACACTTAATCAGAGTGGCACAGAGGTGAACAGTCAGCAAGGAAAGCCACATTTCACACGACAGCAGCATCTTTCACCTTTCACCTTATGTACCAGGCACCAGCACAAACAACGCCATTCCCCTGGAGGGCCACCAATATAACCCTGGCTAGAGGAGCGTGTGTGTGTGTGTGTGTGTGTGTGCATTCTTCCTTAAGCGTTCCCTTCAACCTTAGCAGACTGAAGCCTCTGAGTCATGGGTAACAATTATTGTCTACGTCAGACAGCACGTTGATTCCGCCTGCACTGATCTGTCCAATAATATCTATCTTCGGACTGCAGTAACTACACGCCGTGACCACTACACGCTGTGCCCACTACACACCACGCCCATTGCCATTGAGGGTACTTGTAACAGTACAACGGCCATTAGCATTATGTCACTACATAGATAATATATGCAGTGGCGTTCGGTGCCATTTAAAGTGTGGGAGGACAATAATTATTTGTTATGAGCATGGCCTTATTTCTATTACAGCATATTGGATGACTGTCATTCATATTCCATTCACCCAGTTCAATGTAACAGTGATAGGTTTAGGCTACTACATGATAATCACATTTTCCCTATCCCCATCATGAGGTTGCTACAACCTAGCCTATGAATGAAAGTTTACAACGTAGATGCACACAGGTCGAGATACATTTTTTAGGTGACAGACAGTGACACATTCAATACTGCCTTGCATACTCTTGCCTGCATCTAGCTGATCTAGGGTGTAATCATTAGTCTAACAGTTGCAAACAATAGTTTCTACTGGACAAATTGAGGTATGTTTATCCCCCGTTACGTTCCATTTGCTTGCATTTAAGAAACATTTTTCAACAGAATCGCTCCTGATCACGCGTAAACACAGTTCACTTTCATAGAAGCCACTTGTATTCCTTCTTGCATCTATGCGCTCTCCTCCTGTCACCTTTTCCCTTCGCTTGTGGACTTCAATGCACAACACATCAGCTGTATGTGACCAGGCGAAAAAAAACTTTTCCCAGCCAAACCATATCATAACCGCCACACAGCCTACATTGTTTTTAACATATTGGCTAAAGTAACGTCATAGTCAACATAGCTAATAGAACTAACGTGTTAGTAAACCCGCTACAATCATACAGTAACGTTACAGTGTACAGTCAGTAAGCAGTTTAGCACTTACACCAGTGGGCCCAGGTGGCATAAATTAGTAACATATTTGCACATGTATTAAAAAATTAAAACCGGAAATACCTTATTTACATAAGTATTCAGACATTTTTCTATGAGACTCGAAATTGAGCTCAGGTGCATGCTGTTTCAGTTGATCATTTTAAATGATAAATTAGCAAATATTTCTAAAAATCTGTTTTTGCTTTGTCATTATGGGGTATTGATGAGGAATTTTAGAATAAGGCTGGAACCTATCAAAATGTGAAAAAAGTCAAGGGGTCTGGATACTTTCCGAAGGCATTGTATATGATCACACTGGTAATAGATAATTGTTTTCTTTACTGGACTGATGGTGCCTGCATCTGTTGGTTAGTCTCAGTAGAGAGAGAGAGAGAGAGAGAGAGAGAGAGAGAGAGAGAGAGAGAGAGAGAGAGAGAGAGAGAGAGAGAGAGAGAGAGAGAGCTCAGCTGAGTGCTGCTGATTGACCAAAAAGGGGACACTGTCTTTGAGCTGATGGCAAAACTCGATTCGCACTTCATTATTTCTGACTCAAGCACCGATTCATGTTGTTACTCGTCTGACCAGAGAACGTGAAATATTCCTCGATATTAAATAGACACAAGATGCTAACAATAACAACCCAGGTCAATCGATACACTTTGTAGCGCGAGTGGATATGGTGAGGGCGTTTTATAGTTTATAAAAGTGTTAAATCAGTGCTCTCGGTTTTGGACTGTTTTGTTTGGGAACCTATTTGGCCAGATCCGGTAACTCTCGTGGCATGAAAAATAATTGTCACTTTTTGTAATGTAAAAATTATAGTTAAAGCGATTAAAGTTCATTCGAGTTGACTCTTCATTAATTCTCCTGCCCCCACAAAAAAACGTAATGTTAAAAAGTAGATTTTCCGCACAGGCCTAATTTTCAACGAGTTGATTCGGGTTGGGCCAAATATGGTTTGCGCAACATTGTAACCTGCTGTAGGCCTATGTGTGAGACCAACCGGTGGCGGTGGTTGTGTGAGAGGCGCGCCTGTATCTCTTACATAACTAGAATGAGATTCACATTCTATGATCTCTCCCTCTCTGCTCTGATAGACATGAGCCTGCAACTCTCATCTCTCCAGCGTTGCACATCATTTATTTCCTTATAGAATCATAGAATCAAGGAACTGCAGCACCCCTAATAAATTGAAATACATTTGCCAAAGTTATAGAATTACTGCTGTCTGTTCAGAAAGTAATGAAATCCTTCAGAATAGCCTACTACACCATGAGAAGGCCTATCATTTAGTCACAGAGGATAAATAGCTTCTTTTAAAAACTGCGTAGCTGTGGATTGTAGCCCAATAACAAGGATAGCTAGCTGTGCCACTAGAGATCCTGGTTCGAATCCAGGCTCTGTCGTAGCTGGCCGTGACCGGGAGACCCATGGGGAGGCGCACAATTGGCACAGCGTCGTCCAGGGTAGGGGAGGGAATGGCCGGCAGGGATGTAGCTCAGTTGGTAGAGGATGGCGTTTGCAACGCCAGGGTTGTGGGTTCAATTCCTATGTGGGGCCAGTATAAAAAAATTATTATAATAATGTATGTTAGTCGCTCTGGATAAGAGCGTCTGCTAAATGACTGAAATGTAAATGTAATTGAATAGGCTACAGTCCGGAACGCGCGGCAAATCTGTCAGTTAACAAACAGCATGCAGACAAAACAGGACTTTCGCAATATTTAAAATGCAATCGAGGGAAAACACAGGTTGGAAAGCAAATGGCTACTGCTGAAAAGAGAAGACTATGCTTTAGGCTACCAAAATATTTGATCAACTTTCAAATATTGTTTAAAAAAGTAAAACAAGAGAGAGATAAGCTTTTGGCGAGTGAGCTGCGCATCATTGGGTAGGTCAGTGAAACTGGAAAGCATTTTTAGGACTATCATTTCCTCCTCATATTGCAGTCTACAATATGAGTCTCCACACACCTAGGCCTAGGCTATTGATGGATTCATGATGAGGTCATTTTAATTGATCTCAAATTCTCCGTTTGTCAGTGTCAAAGTAGCCTGCCATTTCGATCATTTGTGCGGTATAAAAAAATATTCTGCCAAAGATTCTGCCAAATGACGTAGAATTGCATGAAATGCATTTATAAAAAGCCACATTTTTCCCGGACCCCATGTGTGCAACTTCTGTAAGTGCCTCTACTCTACTGCTCTATGGCATTACGCTAATGGAATCATATGCATGCCATGCTTTATTATAAAGGGGATTTTTTGGGGTACCTCTGAACTCCCTCACCCCCCTCTCGCGCTCACTTTTTGTTCCGGCACCTCCCGATTTACAAATTAAGCACTGTTGTAAGGATTATTTTCCTATTAATAATGAAAAAAATTAACAGCTGTACAGAAATACTAATGTGAAGGCCAAATTACAGAAGAGGAACTTCTTGATGCAATTAAAGCCTTTAAGTTCGGGAAAACTCGGGGGCTGGATGGCATACCAGTTGAGGTGCACCAAACCTTTTTTGATGTACTCAGAGGACCGTTATTTGCATGTTTTAACCACTCCTATAAAAATGGTAGATTATCAGATAGTCAACAAGAAGGTCTGATTTCATTATTATTGAAACAGGACACAAGTGGTAAATATAAAGATCCAGTCCCTTTAAAAAATTGGAGGCCCCTTACACTTCAGTGTTGTGATGCAAAAATTCAAGCAAAGTGCATAGCGCTTACAATTAAAAAGGTATTGTCGGATATTATTCATCCTAATCAGATAGTATTTTTTACATGGACGATACATTGGAGATAATATAAGACAAGTACTGGAAACAATAATACACTATGAAAAATCTGGGAAACAAGGTCTGGTATTCATAGCTGTTGATAAAGTACGACTGGAATTGATATATAAATGCTTGGAATATTTCAATTTGGGAGAATCTCTTATACAATTGGTTAAAGTTATGTATAGTAACCCTAGGTGTAAAATAGTAAATAATGGCTACTTCTCATAAAGTTATAAACTGTCAAGAGGAGTAAAACAAGGTTGTCCACTATTCGCAAATCTATCTATTATGGCCATCGAAGTGTTAGCTATTCAAATCAGATCCAACAATAATATCAAGGGGCTAGAAATCCAGGGCTTAGAAACAAAGGTGTCATTGTACGCTGATAATTCATGTTTTCTTTTAAATCCACAATTTGTATCCCTCCACAGCCTCATAGACTATCTAAATACTTTTTCTAACCTCTCTGGATTACCTTAGCAAGCACCAGTTAGCCTTGAGCTAGCCTCGAGCCAGGCCCATCTCCCGGCTATCTACCTCTCTGTCAACCGGACGGGACCTCCTAGTGTTGACACGGAGCCCCGCCGATCCAACACGATTGGTTTGTCGATGAAATCGTCTGATGTGGTTTCAACACGCTTCCCGTTACGACGTCGACCACGAAGATCCATCTGCTAGCCCCGGCCCGCTAGCACACGCAAGCCGGGCCTCTTGCTCGCCAGTGCTGTAGCAGCCCCCGAACTACCTCCGAACTATCCTATTGCTGTTCACCGGACCTTATGATAACTCAGCTATACAGCTGATGCCTGCTGGACTGTTCCTTTATACGGTACCGCATCCTGTTTATGTTTAGCCTAAGCCCAAACTTTGTCGCCATTACCAGCTGTTGTCTTAGCTCTCTCGAATAACACCTGTGATTGCTTTATGCATCTCTCCCATGTCAATATGCCTTGCTTATTGCTGTTTCGGTTATTTCTTATTATACTATTTCACTGTAGAGCCCCCAGCCCAGCTCAACCTGCCTTAGACAGCTCCTTTGTCCCACCCCCCATACACGCGGAGACCGACTCAATCGGTGCCTCCAGTGATGCTATCTCTTTCATCGTTACCCAACGCTTACGTTTACCTCCACTGTACTCATAACCTTCCATATCCTTGTCTGTACATAATGCCCTGAATCTATTCTACAACGCCCGGAAATCTGCCCCTTTTTTTCTCTGTACCCAACGCACTAGAAGACCAGTTCTTAAAGCCTTTAGCCGTATCCTTATTCTACTCCTCCTCTGTTCCTGTGGTGATGTAGAGGTTAACCCAGGCCCTGTAGCTCCCAGTATCACTCCTACTACCCAGGCGTTATCATTTGTTGACTTCTGTAACCGTAAAAGCCTTGGTTTCTTGCACGTTAACATCCGAAGCCTCCTCCCTAAGTTTGAGTTATTCACTGCATTAGCACACTCCGCCAACCCTGATGTTCTAGCAGTGTCTGAATCCTGGCTTAGGAAGGCCACCAAAAATGCAGAAATGTCCATCCCCAACTACAACATTTTCCGTCAACTAATCTTCTCCTTTCCCCCTTCTGATAACCAGGTGGCGAATCGCATCTCTGCATGTCTGGCAGACATATCAGTATGGATGACGGATCACCACCTCAAGCTGAACCTTGGCAAGACGGAGCTGCTCTTCCTCCCGGGGAAGGACTGCCCGTTCCATGATCTCGCCATCACGGTTGACAACTCCGTTGTGTCCTCCTCCCAGAGTGCGAAGGGTCTTGGCGTGACCCTGGACAACACCCTGTCGTTCTCCGCTAACATCAAGGCGGTGACCCGATCCTGTAGGTTCATGCTCTACAACATTCGGAGAGTACGACCCTGCCTTACACAGGAAGCGGCACAGGTCCTAATCCAGGCACTTGTCATCTCCCGTCTGGATTACTGCAACTCGCTGTTGGCTGGGCTCCCTGCCTGTGCCATTAAACCCCTACAACTCATCCAGAATGCCGCAGCCCGTCTGGTGTTCAACCTTCCCAAGTTCTCTCACGTCACCCCGCTCCTCCGCACACTCCACTGGCTTCCAGTTGAAGCTCGCATCTGTTACAAGACCATGGTGCTTGCCTATGGAGCTGTGAGGGGAACGGCACCTCCGTACCTTCAGGCTCTGATCAGTCCCTACACCCAAACGAGGGCATTGCGTTCATCCACCTCTGGCCTCCTGGCTCCCCTTCCTCTGCGGAAGCATAGTTCCCGCTCAGCCCAGTCAAAACTGTTCGCTGCTCTGGCACCCCAATGGTGGAACAAGCTCCCTCACGACGCCAGGACAGCGGAGTCACTCACCACCTTCCGGAGACATTTGAAACCCCACCTCTTTAAGGAATACCTGGGATAGGATAAAGTAATCCTTCTACCCACCCCCCCCCAAAAAAAAAAAAATAATAATAATTGCAAAGTGGTTATCCCACTGGCTATAGGGTGAATACACCAATTTGTAAGTCGCTCTGGATAAGAGCGTCTGCTAAATGACGTAAATGTAAATGTAAATGTAAATGGGTTGCAATCTACTGTAGAGATAGCCTGCAGAGCTCTATCATACTATCCAGGTCTGTGCCCAAACAGTTTGAGCTTCTACTTCAAAAAATCCACCTTTCCAGAAATATGTCTCTCACTGTTGCCGCTTGCTACAGACCCCCCTCAGCCCGAGCTGTTCCCTGGACACCATATGTGAACTGATTGCCCCCCATCTATCCTCAGAGTTCGTACTGCTTGGTGACCTAAACTGGGATATGCTTAACACCCCGCCAACCTACAATCTAAACTAGATGCCCTCAATCTCACACAAATTATCAACGGACCTACCAGGTACAACCCAAAATCTGTAAACATGGGCACACTCATAGATATCATCCTGACAAATTTACCCTCTAAATACACCTCCGCTGTCTTCAACCATGATCTCAGCGATCACTGCCTTATTGCCTGCGTCCGTAATGGGTCCGCGGTCAAACGACCCCCCCTCATTACTGTCAAACGCTCCCTAAAACACTTTAGCGAGCAGGCCTTTCTAATTGACCTGGCCCGGGTATCCTGGATGGATATTGACCTCATTCCGTCAGTAGAGGATGCCTGGTTGTTCTTTAAAAGTGCTTTCCTCTCAATCTTAAATTAGCATGCCCCATTCAAAAAATTCAGAACTAAGAACAGATATAGCTCCTGGTTCTCCTCAGACTTGACTGCCCTTGAGCAGCACAAAAACATCCTGTGGTGTACTGCATTAGCATCGAAGAGCCCCTCGCGATATGCAACTTTTCAGGGAAGTCAGGAACCAATATACACAATCAGTTAGGAAAGCAAAGGCTAGCTTTTTCAAAGAGAAATTTGCATCCTGTAGCACTAACTCCAAAAAGTTTTGGGACACTGTAAAGTCCATGGAGAATAAGAGCACCTCCTCCCAACTGCCCACTGCACTGAGGCTAGGAAACACTGTCACCACCGATAAATCTACAATAATCAAGAATTTCAACAAGCATTTTGCTACGGCTGGCCATGCTTTCCACCTGGCTACCACTACCCCAGCCACCAGCTCTGCACCCTCCGCTGCTTCTCCTTTACACAAATTCAGACAGCTGATGTTCTGAAAGAGCTGAAAAATCTGGACCCCTACAAATCAGCTGGGCTAGACAATCTGGACCCTTTCTTTCTAAAATTAGCCGCCAAAATTGTCGCAACCCCTATTACTAGCCTGTTCAACCTCTCTTTCGTAACGTCTGAGATCCCCAGAGATTGGAAAGCTGCCGCGGTCATCCCCCTCTTTAAAGGGGGTGACACTCTAGATCCAAACTGTTACAGACCTATATCCATCCTGCCCTGCCTTTCAAACGTTTTTGAAAGCCAAGTTAACAAACAGATCACCGACCATTTCGAATCCCACCGTACCTTCTCCGCTATGCAATCCGGTTTCCGAGCTGGTCATGGGTGCACCTCAGCCACGCTCAAGGTCCTAAACGATATTATAACCGCGATCGATAAAAGACAGTACTGCGCAGCCGTCTTCATCAACCTGGCCAAGGCTTTCGACTCTGTCAACCACCACATTCTTATTGGCAGACTAAATAGCCTTGGTTTCTCGAATGACTGCCTCGCCTGGTTCACCAACTACTTCTCAGATAGAGTTCAATGTATCAAATCAGAGGGCCTGTTGTCTGGACCTCTGGCAGTCTCTATGGGGGTGCCACAGGGTTCAATTCTCAGGCCGACTCTATTCTCTGTGTATATCAATGATGTTGCTCTTGCTGCTGGTGATGCTCAGATCCACCTCTATGCGGACGACACCATTTTGTATACATCTGGCCCTTCATTGGACACTGTGTTAACAAACCTCCAAACGAGCTTCAACGCCATACAACACTCCTTCCGTAGCCTCCAACTGCTCTTAAACACTAGTAAAACTAAATGCATGCTCTTCAACCGAACGCTGCTTGCACCCGCCCACCCGACTAGAATCACTACTCTCGGCGGGTCTGACCTAGAGTATGTGGACAACTACAAATACCTAGGTGTCTGGTTAGACTGTAAACTCTCCTTCCAGAATCACATTAAGCATCTCCAATCAAAAGTTAGATCTAGAATCGGCTTCCTATTTCGCAACAAAGCCTCCTTCACTCATGCTGCCAAACATGCCCTCGTAAAACGGACTATCCTACCGATCCTTGACTTCGGCAATGTCATTTACAAAATAGCCTCCAACACTCTACTCAGCAAATTGGATGTAGTCTATCACAGTGCCATCCGTTTTGTCACCAAAGCCCCATATACTACCGACCATTGTGACCTGTACGCTCTTGTTGGCTGGCCCTCACTACATATTCGTCGCCAAACCCACTGGCTCCAGGTCATCTATAAATCACTGCTGCTAGGCAAATCCCCGTCTTATCTTAGCTCACTGGTCACCATAGCAACACCCACCCGTAGTCTGCGCTCCAGCAGGTATATCTCACTGGTCATCCCCAAAGCCAACACCTCCTTTGGCTGCCATTCCTTCCAGTTCTCTGCTGCCAATGACAGGAACGAACTGCAAAAATCTCTGAAACTGGAGACTCTTATCTCCCTCACTAACTTTAGGCGTCAGTTGTCAGAGCAGCTTACCGATCACTGCACCTGTACACAGCCCATCTGTAATTAGCCCATCCAACTACCTCATCCCCATATTGTTATTTATTTTGCTAATTTGCACCCCAGTATCTCTATTTGCACATCATATTTTGCACAACTATCATTCCAGTGTTAATACAAAATTGTAACTATTTTGCACTATGGCCTATTTATTGCCTTACCTCCATAATTTACTTCATTCGCACACACTGTATTTATATTTTCTGTTGTATTTTTGACTTTATGTTTTGTTTACTCCATATGTAACTCTGTGTTGTTTTTATCGCACTGCTTTGCTTTATCTTGACCAGGTCGCAGTTGTAAAGGAGAACTTGTTCTCAACTTGCTTACCTGGTTAAATAAAGGTGAAATGAAATAAATAAATACAAATAAATAAACAACCAAATTATGATAAGTGTACTATATTACATATTGGATCACAATAAAATACAACTTTTACATTATCGTGTAGTTTACCAATAAAATGGTCTGACGGTGAAGTGGACATACTCAGTATTCATATCCCGAAATAAAGAAATTACAGTGGGGAAAAAAAGTAATTTTCATCATAGGTACACGTCAACTATGACAGACAAATTGAGAAAAAAAAATCCAGAAAATCACATTGTAGGATTTTTAATGAATTTATTTGCAAATTATGGTGGAAAATAATTATTTGGTCACCTACAAACAAGCAAGATTTCTGGCTCTCAAAGACCTGTAACTTCTTATTTAAGAGGCTCCTCTGTCCTCCACTTGTTACCTGTATTAATGGCACCTGTTTGAACTTGTTATCAGTATAAAAGACACCTGTCCACAACCTCAAACAGTCACACTCCAAACTCCACTATGGCCAAGACCTAAGAGCTGTCAAAGGACACCAGAAACAAAACTGTAGACCTGCACCAGGCTGGGAAGACTGAATCTGCAATAGGTAAGCAGCTTGGTTTGAAGAAATCAACTGTGGGAGCAATTATTAGGAAATGGAAGACATACAAGACAACTGATAATCTCCGTCGATCTGGGGCTCCACGCAAGATCTCACCCCGTGGGGTCAAAATGAACTCAAGAACGGTGAGCAAAAATCCCAGAACCACACGGGGGGACCTAGTGAATGACCTGCAGAGAGCTGGGACCAAAGTAACAAAGCCTACCATCAGTAACACACTACGCCGCCAGGGACTCAAATCCTGCAGTGCCAGACGTGTCCCCTTGCTTAAACCAGTACATGTCCAGGCCCGTCTGAAGTTTGCTAGAGTGCATTTGGATGATCCAGAAGAGGATTGGGAGAATGTCATATGGTCAGATGAAACCAAAATAGAACATTTTGGTAAAAACTCAACTCGTCGTGTTTGGAGGACAAAGAATGCTGAGTTGCATCCAAAGAACACCATACCTACTGTGAAGCATGGGGGTGGAAACATCATGCTTTGGGGCTGTTTTTCTGCAAAGGGACCAGGACGACTGATCCGTGTAAAGGAAAGAATGAATGGGGCCATGTATCGTGAGATTTTGAGTGAAAACCTCCTTCCATCAGCAAGGGCATTGAAGATTAAACATGGCTGGGTCTATCAGCATGACAATGATCCCAAACACACCGCCCGGGCAATGAAAGAGTTTCTTCGTAAGAAGCATTTCAAGGTCCTGGAGTGGCCTAGCCAGTCTCCAGATCTCAACCCCATAGAAAATCTTTGGAGGGAGTTGAAAGTCCGTGTTGCCCAGCGACAGCCCCAAAACATCACTGCTCTAGAGGAGATCTGCATGGAGGAATGGGCCAAAAATCCAGCAACAGTGTGTGAAAACCTTGTGAAGACTTACAGAAAACGTTTGACCTGTGTCATTGCCAACAAAGGGTATATAACAAAGTATTGAGAAACTTTTGTTATTGACCAAATACTTAGTGGTTAAGAGCGTTGTGCCAGTAACCGAAAGGTCGCTGGTTCTAATCCCCGAGCCGACTAGGTGAAAAATCTGTCGATGTGCCCTTGAGCAAGGCACTTAACCCTAATTGCTCCTGTAAGTCGCTCTGGATAAGAGCGTCTGCTAAATGACTAAAATGTAAAATGTAAATGTAATAAAAAATCCAACAATGTGATTTTCTGGATTTTTTTTTCTCATTTTGTCTGTCATAGTTGACGTGTACCTATGATGAAAATTACAGGCCTCTCTCATCTTTTTAAGTGGGAGAACTTGCACAATTGGTGGCTGACTAAATACTTTTTTCCCCCACTGTATCTCCTTACAATACTTTTTAATAGAAAGTTAGAAAAAATAGATAAGATCTTGCTACTGTGGAAAGGAAAATACCTGTCTATTTGTGGAAAAATCACCCTGATTAACTCTTTAGTCATATCCCAGTTTACCTATTTGCTTATGGCCTTGCCTACACCTAGCGACTTGTTTTTTACATTATATGAGCAAAGAATATTCACTTTTATTTGGAACGGCAAGCCAGACAAAATTATACGGGCCTATGTATATAATGAATATGAATTCGGAGGGCAGAAATTATTAAATATTAGACCTCTCACTAAAGGCTTCAGTCATTCAAAAATCATACTTAAATCCGAACTGGTTCTCTAGCAGATTAGTAAGAATGTCTCACCCCATGTTCAAGAATGGCCTTTTTCCCTTTATTCAGATTACAACCTCTCACTTTCGGTTATTAGAAAATGAAATAATCTCCAAAATATTGCTATTTTTAAAACAAGCCATAGAAAGTTGGTTGCAATTTCAGTTTAATCCACCAAAAAACGACAGAACAAATATTACAACAAATATTATGGTTAAACTCAATTATACTAATTGATTATACTAATTGAATTATAAAATAGATATAAAAAATATAAAAATTAATAGATATAATCTTTGTAAATGATATCATAAATAGGACTGGTGGAGTTATGTCACACATGCATCTAACAAACATACAGTTGAAGTCGGAAGTTTACATACACTTAGGTTGGAGTCATTAAAACTTGTTTTTCAACCACTCCACAAATGTCTTGTTAACAAACTATAGTTTTGGCAAGTCGGTTAGGATATCTACTTTGTGCATGACACAAGTAATATTTCCAACAATTGTTTACAGACAGATTATTTCACTTATAATTCACTGTATCACAATTCCAGTGGATCAGAAGTTTACATACACTAAATTGACTGTGCCTTTAAACAGCTTGGAGAATTCCAGAAAATGATGTCATGGCGTTAGAAGCTTCTGATAGGCTAATTGACATCATTTGAGTCAATTGGAGGTGTACCTGTGGATGTATTTCAAGGCCTACCTTCAAACTCAGTGCCTCTTTGCTTGACATCATGAGAAAATCAAACGAAATCAGCCAAGACCTCAGAAATAAAATTTGTAGACCTCCACAAGTCTGGTTCATCCTTGGGAGCAATTTCCAAACGCCTGAAGGTACCACGTTCATCTGTACAAACAATAGTACGCAAGTATAAACACCATGGGACCACGCAGCCGTCATACCGCTCAGGAAGGAGACGCGCTCTGTCTCCTAGAGATTAACGTACTTTGGTGCGAAAAGTGCAAATCAATCCCAGAACAACAGCAAAGGACCTTGTGAAGATGCTGGAGGAAACAGGTACAAAAGTATCTATATCCACAGTAAAACAAGTCCTATATCGACATAACCTGAAAGGCCGCTCAGCAAGGAAGAAGCCACTGCTCAAAAACCGCCATAAAAAAGCCAGACTACGGTTTGCAACTGCACATGGGGACAAAGATCGTACTTTTTGGAGAAATGTCCTCTGGTCTGATGAAACAAAAAGAGAACTGTTTGGCCATAATGACCATCGTTATGTTTGGAGGAAAAAGGGGGTCACTTGCAAGCCAAAGAACACCATCTCAACTGTGAAGCACGGGGGTGGCAGCATCATGCTGTGGGGGTGCTTTGCTGCAGGAGGGACTGGTGCACTTCACAAAATAGATGGCATCAGGGGAAGTAAAATTATGTGGATATATTGAAGCAACATCTCAAGACATCAGTCAGGAAGTTAAAGCTTGGTCACAAATGGGTCTTCCAAATGGACAATGACCCCAAGCATACTTCCAAAGTTGTGGCAAAATGGCTTTAGGACAACAAAGTCAAGGTATTGGAGTGGCCATCACAAAGCCCTGACCTCAATCCCATAGAACATTTGTGGACAGAACTGAAAAAAGTGTGTGCGAGCAAGGAGGCCTACAAACCTGACTCAGTATCACCAGCTCTGTCAGGAGGAATGGGCCAAAATTCACCCAACTTATTGTGGGAAGCTTGTGGAAGGCTACGCGAAACGTTTGACCCAAGTTAAACAATTTAAAGGCAATGCTACCAAATACTAATTGAGTGTATGTAAACTTCTGACCCACTAGGAATGTGATGAAATAAATAAAAGCTGAAATAAATAATTCTCTCGACTATTATTCTGACATTTCACATTCTTAAAATAAAGTGGCGATCCTAACTGACCTAAGACAGGGAATTTTTATTAGGATTAAATGTCAGGAATTGTGAAAAACTGAGTTTAAATGTATTTGGCTAAGGTGTATGTAAACTTCCGACTTCAACTGTATATGGAAATGTCTGCTCTACTCAAAATTACAACCAATTGCAGCATTACCGCAAAAAATGGAAGAGGCAAGTAGAAGGGTTGAGAAAGTAAGGAACTTGTCTGTCGGCCCTGCATTAAAGACCAAAATTGGCTAAAGAAAATTGTGATAAATAAAAAAGTATACCAGTTTCATTTAAGGACCAAAAAATTGACAGCTGTGCCATATAGATTGCAAAATAGTTCGGAAGAGATTTTCGATGTACACATAAACACTGGATTCAAAACGTAGAGTTTTTCAATTTAAATTATTATACAAAATTCTTGCAACCAATAGAATGCTATATATATATATGGGGGATACAACTGTCCAGATGTAGCTTGTTTTTGGTCGCAGGTTCAGGAATGGCTGAAGAAATGCAACATTTACCTGGAGCCTACTCTGCAAATAGCACTGCTAGGGGATTTAAAAAGTCATAGTCAATCAATTAATAATATAACAATACTCTTAGCCAAAATCTTTATCTTTATTTTACAATATGTAGAATATATGAGACTAGAAAGGTTCAGAACTTTTGTGAAACATCACAGCACAGTTGAAAAATATATGGCAAATAGAAATCAGAACTGGATGGTGTTCAGAGATAGATGGGAGGGGTTGAGTGGAGCTGAAGGATGGGACTAAAAACAAACAAAATATAACTATTGTAAACTATACTGTGTCCGTAAAATGTATATAGTATGTATAAGCTGGAAGTAGAAGCCTAAGAGTAGTTGTCAATTAGTTTACTCCAATTAGGGGAGGGACGGTAGGGTTAGGGAAAAATAATCAAGGAAAATATATTACCAAAAATATATACTTTATGTATTTACAAAGAAATATATGGGGGACTGGAAATGATGCAAACAATTACATTGATGGAAGCCACAATCTATCTGCAATATTAAAGCTGACAGTGCTGAATGCAATCTTAAACATGAACTTAAATGTAAATGTAATGAACTCACTCATAAAAACAGTAGCTCTTTGCTGTATTCGTTGACACTTTCTCTCTAGTCATGTTTTTTAAAGATTTGAAATCTCACACAGTAGAGTTGGCTATCAACTTCGCTGTGGGCTCGTGAAAGCTGCAGACCAATGACGCACAGTATATACTGCAGACACGGTGATCAGAGCTATCTGATTGGCCAGTGGTAGGCCTATTGGTGCACTTCATTTTGTCTCAGTGCCTGCCAGGTAGGTGGAGTTGTACCTTCAGAAGCAATGAAATGGTTCAAAATGCAGGGCAGCTGAATCACGTGCCTCCAGCGCAAACGACGCGAAACAAATACAAAAATAGGAACGCAAGGCTATCGTTGGGCTTTTTACAGAAATGTTTGGCGATTGACTAGGAAAACCTTGCAGACCACTGCCTTAGCCCATACAGATGTCAGTATAAAATTCTGCTGGAGGTGTCGCATCAACCCGCGTGGATCCATCCGACAAGCCGTCCACGCACATAGTTTCGGCCACAGCCATAGAGCTCTATATAGTAAAAGTGACCTCCATCGCTGCCAAAACTACTCTTTCCCATAGGCTTGTACTATGTATAGTATGATAGCACCAGTAGTTAGCTACCAACAGCTGGCAGACATGTTAACTTTTGGTTAGTTTTATCAGTGTTATTTAGATGGAAGACGTGAGCTAAATGCAGTAGCTCTATAGCTAGCTAACGTTAGCATAGAGGTACAGTATCTCTTTCACTTACCCGGTTCACTTCCATGCTCACTGAAGCCCGTGATAATGTTCGGGTGATAATGCACGCCCAATTCGCCCACCTCATTCTCACATATTTAGCCCACTTTTTACAACGTTTTTCATTCACTGATCTGATTTGGAGAAAACCTCAAACCCAACTTTTAGAACAACATTACAATACTATAACAATTGATTTAAGAGTTTGTAATTTGAGTTTTCTTTGGGTGCTCTAAGTTACTATTCTTCGTCTCAGGCCTAACAACACCCATGCCAATATATCCTCCAAACACTGGCTTCTCAGGCATTATCACTTAATTATACACTGAGTATACAAAACATTAGGAACACATTCCTAATATTGAGTTACATCCCCTTTTGCCCTCAGAACAGCCTCAATTGGTTGGGGCATTGACTCTACAATGTGTTGAAAGCATTCCAAAGAGAATGAGTTCTTAATGTTTTGTATACTCAGTGTATTACTCTTTAAATACACAATATAAGTATATATATCCTAATACCTGAGTGTTTCATCAGTCTCTCACATTGTATTGAGGATAGTAAGGCACCTAAAGATAAACAGAATTTGTTGTTTTGACATTTGAAACGCTCTTCTAGCAGTCTTCATGATAATGTGAGAAAAACAACACTGAATGTAGACCTTGATTTAAACAACTGCCCAGGAACCAATCAGAGAACAGCATAATTGTGGGCCTCTCCATATTCTTAATGCCTTATTTGGCACGTAGGCATGGCATAGTGTTGGGCCAGGAGTTCTTCCTGACATGGAGACCTGACCAGGAAAAACTCAGGGTTTGTTACACTGAGTGTACAAAACATTAGGAACACCTTCCCAATATTGAGTTGCACCCCCTTTTGCACTCAGAACAGCCTCATTTCATCTGGGCATGGACTCTACAAGGTGTCGAAAGCATTCCACAGGGATGCTGGCCCATGTTGACTCAAATGCTTCTCACAGTTGTGTCAAGTTGGCTGGATGTCCTTTGGGTGGTGGACCATTCTTGATACACACAGGAAACTGTTGAGCATGAAAAACCCAGCAGCGCTGCAGTTCTTGAATCAAACCGGTGCGCCTGGCACCTACTACCATACCTCGTCCAAAGGCACTTAAATCTTTTGTCTTGCCCATTCACCCGCTGAATGGCACACATACACAACCCATGTCTTAATTGTCTCAACGCTTAAAAATCCTTCTTTAACCTGTCTACTCCCCTTCATCTACACTGATTGAAATGGATTTAACAAGTGACTTCAAGCTAAGGGATCATAGCTTTCACCTGGACTCACCTGGTCAGTCTATGTCATGGAAAGAGCTCCTAATGTTTTGTACACTCAGTGTATGTGTTTCTGGCATTGAGAAATAGGTGCTACACTCCATTTAAAATCAGATTTTAAACCTATCCCTAACCTTAACCCTAACCTTAACCACACTTCTAACATTATGCCTAAACCTAACCTTAAATTAAGACCAAAAAGCTCATTTTTGTTTTAATTAATTTTTACTATATAGACAATTTTGACTGTGTGGCTGTGGAAACTAGTGACAGCCGTTGAGGGACGAGCACCCCGTTTGAGTGGCGCGATCTGACGTAAGACAATGGGGTAACAATAAAACATGTGCATATGTTTGTGTGTGTGTGTGACAGAATGAAATTTGAAATATAGCCTATGTTTATTCCAGTACCTGCCACAAAGCATTACAGTAAGGTACGTGTAGATGTGTTTGCTTATTGCGTATTGCTTTCCTCACACAAAACCTGCCACAAAGCATTATGTGGAAATATGTGTACAATACGTTTATGCATGCTTCTGTACATATAAACTAAATGTGTCTATTCCAGTATACCTGCCACAAAGCAGACCCTCCACATGCCGGAGTGCAGGGCCATCCTGACCTCCATGCTCTGGTTCTGCTGCAGAATGACACCCTCTTCCATCAGCAGCCAGTAGTCTGTGGACACAGCCACGCCAACCAGGAGCAGGCCGCACGCCCCAAACACAGAGGACAGGAGTGTGAGTGCCCGCGTGCTGAACATGCTCATCTGAGGAAGAGAGGAGAGAGGATAAGAAGGAGAGAGGAGGTGAGAGGACAGGTGAGGTTTGAACAGAGGTGAGGTTTGAACAGAGGTGAGGTTTGAACAGAGGTGAGGTTTGAACAGAGGTGAGGTGAGGTTTGAACAGAGGTGAGGTTTGAACAGAGGTGAGGTTTGAACAGAGGTGAGGTTTGAACAGAGGTGAGGTTTGAACAGAGGTGAGGTTTGGGGTCGAGTCTATTTCAGTTCAGCTAATTCAGCAGATGAATGGAAACCCTGGTTGAAATGGAGTTGACCTCTACCCTGGTGGGTTTACTCATCAGAATAACTCAACATAGACAAATTTACAGTAGAGGAACCACTCTAGTGTTGAGCAAAATGACTACTGGTACATATCCGGTAAATACTAACCTGGTTAAACCAAGCTGAATGCTGCACTCCACAGTGAATGCAGCAGTCAGTCTGGTTTAACTACCCACTGGGCACACACTGGTTGAATCAACGTTGTTTCCACATCATTTCAACGAAATTACATTGAACCAACGTGGAATAGACGTTGAATTGACATCTGTGCGCAGTGGGTAGGCTAGGAGAGGAGAGGAGGAGAGGAGGAGAGGAGGAGAGGAGAGGAGGAAAGGAGGAGAGGAGGAGAGGAGGAGAGGAGGAGAGGAGAGGAGGAGAGGAGGAGGAGAGGAGGAGAGGAGGAGAGCGACTGTGGTGCCGAACGAATGACCTCATCACTGATTTGAGATGCAGCACTGCACATTCAGCAATGTCACAATGGATTTTTCTCACTCATGATGACTCACCAGTTACAAATATTTGATATGGTAAAAAGCAGCTCCGTCCTGCCTCCCTCGCGTGAATCCAGTCTACCCAGACCTTCAGAAAGTCATTGAATAAACATTGTCACCTCAAGAAGAGAGTGACCAAGGGTAAAGGGGGGACTGTGTACGTGTCAAGATTCCCTCAAGGCCACCACCGATGATGGGATTGAGGAGGAGGTGGTAAGGAGGTGCAACAGTTAGCATCTGTTGTGCTCAGTAGTTGTGTATGACACATACTTGTGTCTGCAAGGTCAAACAGAATGTGAAGATGAGGCACTCTGTCGAATTTGAATGGGAGCTGAGAAGAGGCTTCTTCTGTATAAACAATGTTGACTGTGAGTGCTAGACATGGCAGCCAGAGAGAGGGAAAACACCAGTCTCAAACAGATACTACGACAATTTGTAGTAAAATGTCCAATTCCCTCTAGATTTAGGGGCAACTGAGCCAAGCAAAACCAACCTACAGTATACATAGTTGTTGGAACCGTTCTGAAAAGGACAATGTAAAAAATAAGATTTCCAAGCCTGCACAGTTTGGTTCGGGTCGGCACAATGTGTGGAAAGGGTAATAGATACCATCTGGCCTTATGGATGGAAAAAATAAAGAGTAAGAGGCATGAATCGTGGACAGGGTCAATCCCTCATGGATCATTCATTATGTGCTCTCACATTTTGAAACGAGGAAAGATATGAGAAAGAACAATTCCCTTGAAACACACTGGGTTTCAGTGACCTATGTTTCTCTAAGATGGGGCATTGGGGTGGATGAGATTCCCTTTGTAGTTAAAGCCTACAGAATAAACCACAATTCCCATGCTGCAGCCTCAGCAAGGCTCCACTAGAGCTGGGTGTTTTGGACATTAATCCATATTGCGATAAATTGCCTAAATTGATGCGATAGCGATAAATAGAATGATACGTTTATAACATTAATCTGCACCACAATTATCCTTTAAACTACTATTACTAGTTTGATGGTTGTAGCCATCAATTGTCCCATTAACAATCACCAATCTTAGCAGTTATTTCATGTTAAACTTCACTTTTCTCTAGTATAGGCTCCTTATCGCAATGAACGATATCAGAAAAATGCCTGCAATAAGTGATCGGTATGGTCAGTGTCGATAATTTCAGTTTATCGTCCCCGCTCTAGGCTGCACCACTTTGTGTTGGGACTGGGAGAGCTTAGGTCTCTGGGAGCAAATGTAATGAATTCCACATGAATGGGGGGGATGAATAGTGAATGGTGCTTTATGTTATAGCATGAAGGGGGAAGGGATAAATAAATGAAGGGATCAGTAGA
This sequence comes from Coregonus lavaretus, assembly GCF_964263955.1. NCBI lineage: Eukaryota > Metazoa > Chordata > Actinopteri > Salmoniformes > Salmonidae > Coregonus > Coregonus lavaretus. Next base: position 27,041,536 of record NC_139990.1, read on the forward strand.
GGGAGAATTTGGAGAGAGAGAGAAATAGAGAGAGGCTTCAAGGGAATAATGTTTGAGGTCAGTGAGAGTGTGGATCTGTCCACTAGTATGTTGCTGAAATAACAGAATAATAGATAGCATAAAACTAAGAGTTGAGAGAGAGAGAGAGAGAGAGAGAGAGAGAGAGAGAGAGAGAGAGAGAGAGAGAGAGAGAGAGAGAGAGAGAGAGAGGGGGGCTGGCTAAGGGGGAATGTGTTTGAGGTTATGGTTAGCTTGTGGAGCTGTCCACGAGTGAGGTGCTGAAATACCAGAAAACTAGATAGTGTAAAACCAAGGACACTACTAGCCTATAGTCTCATATATGGGTCCAAGCACGCTACTGTACTGGGTCAGCTCCTTTTTGTAGCTTGAATAACAAACTTCACACTTAATTAATTAGATAGGTTTATTAATTAAGGCCGTAATGTTGGGTCATTAATATACAGGTGTTAATAAGTATGTCATAATATTAATATGTTTGATTAATTAAGACCTTCCACCAGTGAGGAATGGAGTCATTCTGGGAATAGGCTGTTTACTTGAGGTATTGTACCCTGCAGCACGTAGCATATAGGGCTGTCATAAGAATAGCATGATCCATTATCTTAACATGTCATGATAGGTCATTAGTAGCGAATCCAATGTCAGCCTGCATGAAAACATTGGTGTTGAAAATGTCCCACGTGCCATGACAATGATGTAACTTCACATTAACCATCATAACGTGTTATGACAGGTCTCGTAATTCTAATGATTGTGTTATGACCATGTAAAACAGGTGTTATGACATACATCTTAGGTACAGTCAAATGGGACTAGGGTTCTCTCAATGAAATGTAGCAGATCCAGCAACTTTCAAGGACACACAGCTAAATGTTTTAACATGTGCTTCAGGCTTCTGCGAATCCAATAGGGAGAAATACTTGGAATACTATGGAGAGTCACAGTGATTCATTGTGCATTGTCTCCCTAGAACAGCATTGCATTAAACATCGTAGTACAGTATGATGGAAAGAGGAAGGGAAAGAAGGGATGGCTGGAGGAGGCAATTTGGAGCGATCATGGGTCAAGTGGACCAAGACAACTGCTGAGTGGTACAGAAACTACAACTCCCAAGGCACCGGGACCAGCCCCACAGATGGTATTCCCAGCTAAGCGGCCAATGAAGGCTCAGGAGGGGTGTAGTTTTCTGTTGAGGTGGCAATATGTTCCACTGTCAGCAGGCTCGTCCAACTGGCATGAAGAATGCAGTATTTAAAGCAGGGATGGGACAGTAGGTCTGACATCAGCTTCTTGAATGAGAAGAACCACGCACAGGAGAAAGTACATGAAAAGCACAGTAATGTACAGAGTGAGGTACATTGGAATCCATGAATGATACAGAGATAACGAACATCAAATGTGCTCAATTAGGGAAGATAAACTGTAGGGGGAGAGAGATGGAGAGAGCGAGAGAGGGAAAGAGAGAGAAAGAGATTGGGAGAGAAGGAGGAGGGGGGGAGAGAGAGAGAGAGAGGGAAGATATGTCTAGGGAAAGACCTTGGCCCAAAAAATGTAGGCAAATCCAAGAGCTCTGACTGAGCCTACACACGTAGGAGTGCCACATACCTGTTCAAAGCCAACTATTCATACGGTTACAGGCACCAACCACCATTCACAAATACATCCATGATCTATAGACAGCCATGTCTGGCATTGAAGGCTATTAAGACTGACTGAAAGAGACAGGGATAACATCCACGCATTTAAATTGGACACCCAGAGCCACACTATTTTCCCACTCTCTAGCTCTCCTCCTCTCCTTCTCTCCTCCTCTCCTTCTCTTTCCTCCTGTCACACCCCCCATCAAAAACTCGACACACACACACTTTTAAACATGCACATGGACCCAGATACAGAACAACTAGGCTACTGCAGCACACATTATATACCATCATCTTCCCCTCAGGTTTCCCCAAGTAACAGGCATTACTTTTTGTCTCCCATACAAACTACATATCAAAATTGTCGTGATCCCCCTCTCTTCATACTTCCACATGGAGCTTTACCACACACTACAGTGCGCTGTTGCACTACAATGAACAACGCTCACCAGTGGCAAATGCTACACGCAAATTATTCTAATCATCAAGGCATGTCATGGGAAGGAAATATTCATGAAGATAACATTCTCAGAGCCTGCCACACGCACATCTTGTGGGGAGAGAGAGAGAGAGAGAGAGAGAGAGAGAGAGAGAGAGAGAGAGAGAGAGAGAGAGAGAGAGAGAGAGAGAGAGAGAGAGAGAGAGAGAGCGCGACCCAAGGCAGTATATTATACAATGACAGACTGCTTTTTCAGAATTTCAAACCCAAATGTCAGTTGCATGCATTTCTTGTGTGTATTCAGCTAGGCTAAATAGATGCAGCAAATGTTACAGACAGACTGACTGTAGCCCACAACACACTGACAGACGGACATCACCACGAAACGTGTGAACTGCTATAACCCAAAATGAAAACTATGATGATGTATGATGAGAAATTTTTCAACACGGTTTATGAAATGAATGGTCATTTGTATAGCGCAATGATGACACAAGCAACAGGCACTACTCACTCTTTCCGACCGTCCAAATGAATGGTGCAGCCGTCGAAAGATCCGCGCGCTAGGGAGCCTTGGCGGATTGTGCAGTTTTCCTTTTGCCAACTCCCCCCCCCCCCCCCACTCTCACTCTCTCTGACTCTCTCTCGTGTATTTCCCCGTATCGCCCCCTCTCTTCTCTCTCTCTCTCTCTCGCTCTCTGTCTCTCTCGCCACCCTCCTTTCACTCACTCTCTATTTCAGCACTGCGGAGAATCGGTTGAATGGGCTATACGGAGGACCGCTCCGGAGATGCTTTGAAGCGGGGGATAGCGCCACACAGAGCAAGGGACAGCAAGACCGCGGAGAGTTGCGAGTAAATACGTTCTACTGTTGCAAGGAAACAGCCAAAAACACACCACACAGAAGCAGGCAGGGACACGCAGTTGGGTTGGCTATTGCACTCACGCAAGCGCGCGCCCGCACGCAACAAGCAACAAATACACACACACATTGCATTCAACGTGGTATGGAAAGGGTAAGGAGGACAATGATTATGCTACCAGTCTTTCGCAACAACACACCGCTATTTGAAACATTGCGTTGATTCATCCAATTACAGTAACATTTGAATTGAAACAGAGAAAGAACATGGAAGCATATAGAAACTGCTCCTGAGTTTGAGTCAAATGAGGATTTACAATACAAAATGTTTATTTAGGAGAGGAGTTATAATTACAGACAATGTGTATGGTTTTGAATAAAAATATATCAATAATATTTTATGCTCACAAATATACTGAAAAAATATAGAAACGCAGCATGCAACAATTTCAAAGATTCTACTGAGTTACAGTTCATATAAGGAAATCAGTCAATTGAAATAAATTCATTAGGCCCAAATCTATGGATTTCACATGACTGGGCAGGGGCGCAGCCATGGGAGGGCCTGAGAGGGCATAGGCCCAGCCACTTGGGAGCCAGGTCCAACCACTGGGGAGCCAGGCCTAGCCAATCAGAATGAGTTTTTCCCCACAAAAGGGCTTTATTACAGACAGAAATACTCCTCCTCCCCCTCTTCAGACGACCTCGCAGGTGAAGAAGCCACATGTGGAGTTTCTGGGCTGGCGTGGTTACACGTGGTCTGCGGTTGTGAGCCCGGTTGGACGTACTGCCAAATTCTCTGAAACAACGTTGGAGGCGGCTTATGGTAGAGAAAGCTTTTTATGTGTTTGGAACATTTCTGGGATCTTTGATTTCAGCTCATGAAACAGGGGACTAACACTTTGCATGTTGCGTTTATCTTTTTGTTCAGTGTATATTTGATGAATATTTAAAATGGCAAGTGAGTGAGCTGCGCTGGCTTGTAGTGTGAGCTGAAGTTGTACGGTTGTAAATGATTATGTATAAGGGAAAGGAAGGAGGGGTTGGCTGTAGTAGCTCAGTTCAAGGTGCTGCTCCACAGCATGACATACACCGCTCTGCTTCTATGCCTACGGTCACCTGCACAGCCACACGCGCGCGTGCACACACACTGGGTATACCTGACTTTGTGGTCATCCAGATGTATAAATCGCCAAGGAGTGTGTGTGTGTGTGTGTGTTCATGCTTGCCCGTTAATGCCCAAGCAGTCACAATAACCTTAACAGTCTGATTGGAATGGCTGTGAGTCACAGAGGCGTGTGGAAGCAGTGTGGTCAGCATTGGAGTCAATCTCTTTCCAAACCACACACAACCACACACAGGACCAACTATACCGCCTGTCCTGCATAATAGACTGAAAGGTCACAAAGTAGAACAGAGATTGTTTTATTGATGGGGGAAATTAGACCTTTCAACCCTATGGATGCTATCACCATAGCTGTCAATCATGTTCCGATCAGATGACATTTAGTAAAGTTTCCATTGAGTTGCATGAGTTGTTAGCCGTTAGCTATTTCCAGGTGCTCTGTGGCTTATATTTAAGCAATAAAGCTCGAGGGGGTGTGGTATATGGCCAAAATACCACCATTAAGGGCTGTTCTTATACCACGGCTTTCAGCCAATCAGCATTCAGGGCTCGAACCACCCAGTTTATAATATTGGGTAAACTCCCCGTTTGCTGTACTTGAGTTGAACTGTTCACTGCTATGGCGCCAATGCATTAGAACAAGGTGATTGGGAACTGCAGTGGAATTTTAGCTTGGTCCCAGAACTGTTCGTGCTCTCTTCCCAACTCCTAAGGTGACAATGACCAAAGGAGTTGGCAAGACAGCACAAACAGATATTGGACCAGGCTAGTAGAATCATCAAGCACTGGGGAAAAGAGCAGAAAATCTGAGATGACAAAAGAGACAGGACTACGCTATGCACACCAATGGTGCATTGTCACAAACATGAGACGAGTGGAGGTGATCTATAAAAGAAAATCTAAAATAAGATGCAAGAGTCAAAAACCAGAGACAACTCTATATGTTACTGAAATAGATATGTTAAACGGAAGCCTTAATTTGAATACACTCCCCTTAAGAGACAGCATGTGGGCTACATTGACCCAAACACCCCAATCCAGCTCAGGGAACAACAACACTACTAAGAGGAGAGGCATAGTCTTTTAATCGTTCATCATCCTCCCTCCCTCTTTCTTCCCCTTTGTATTTTTCTTTGGTTCAACCCCCCCCAGTCTATTTTTAGATGCATGCTAGGGAAATCCAATACATGAATAGTGATATAAATAGCATGCTGTACATTGACTGCCACGCATGCAATAAACAGTAACACGGTCATAACCATGTCATAATATGTCATAACAACAGACATAACTTGTCATAACATGTTATAATATGGTCAAAACACTGTCATGACCCATATATTTTATGGCTGGTTATGACACCTACATAAGAGTGTCAAAACCCACATTTATTCAAATGTGTTTTTTCCCTGCCAAGAAGTTTCCATTAATTTGAAAGTTTGTTTCTTAAGCCCTTTGTTGTAATGCATTCTTTACAGTCATGTTTTTTTTCATCATAATTTAAATACTTGTAGAAAATACACTTCATGACACTGTCATAAAGCATTATGACCATCCTGTGTCACTTTACGTGGACTAAGAAAATAGGCTTTATGACACTGTCAAAAAGCATTATGACCATCATAATCATATAAGCCAGATAGGCCTATCACATACATGCCCTTATGTCAGTCATCAGTCACAAAGAGGGTGTCTTGTCCTGCTCCTAAAATCTGTGCCTGCATTCATCCTAGTCATTGGGGTAGGTACATGTCTGACATCAATCTGTCCGCAATTACAATGATAATTTAATATGGTCAATTTCAGAAAATGTTAAAATAACATAAACATACTGTTGACAAGTAGGCTATGGTGTAATGGAATGCTTTACCTTGTGTGGTAGGTTTTGTGGGTTTTGTCACTCTTATGTAGGTGTCATAACCAGCCATAAAATAACTACTGTTATGCACGCCTCTCAGAAGAGGGAACGCAACACCCTGCTACAACTCAACTCTCTGTGGTGTGAAAGAGGTATGGGACTGTAGGTGTGAGTAAGGATGACAAAAGACAGAGAATACCGTTAACAGGGGATTTATTCCTTCGCACGGTAAGTTTGGGGAAAAGGGGCTGGACGGAACCAAAGCAAAGAAAGTAAATATCAAAGCCCCCTCTCCTACCTTACCTGCCTACCCACTACTTACTTAACTAGCACCACCTGGTGCACTAACCAAAATACAAGGGATGGTCCGCCCAGGTCTTTCCTAGTGTGCATAGACAGTCAACTTCTACGGGTAATGTATGCCCGCGGGCCTCTTGCCTAAGCACTCTCTAGGTGCCTTCCCCTTCCCCCCTTCGGAACAAATGAAACAAAAATAGCACAAACTGGTTCACAACAAAACCTGAGAAAAAAACTAACTCAGGACATTAAAGAAACTCCGAGCCACAAACTAACACAAAACATTACAATTTGTTCTCAGAGCAACAACAACACAGTACATACCAAACTCTTAGCATACAACCAGCATGCTGTAACTCTCAGCAATTCTGAGGCCCCTTTCCTGCCTTTTCTGAGCAACTGGGCTTTATATAGCTTCAGGGGGAGATGGTAAATTGGAGACAGCTGCGTCCTGACGAGGGCGCGGTGTCAGCTCTCCAATCATCAATGTTTTTCAAATCAATCAGCTGCTTGTTGGGGAATTTCCTGAAATACCTACATGAGAATACACAAACCATAACATAGAAACTGGGGAACGTAACACGCCCACCACAAAAAATGCAAACATACAGTTTGCAATAACAAAAACCAACGCATCCCCAGTTATTAAACCCTTGATAGGGCGTCGGCAAACACATTTGCCGAGCCCTTCACATAGGCTATCTGTACATTATATCCTTGTACAATCAGAGCCCACCACATAAGGCGGCGGTTCTGATTGTACATTTGCTTTAAGAACACCAACGGATTATGGACCGTGAAGACCATAACAGGCAAGGCACTGGAGCCCACATATACCTCAAAGAACTGTAAGGCTAGCAATAAAGCCAGCGTCTCCTGTTCAATTGTGGAGTACCTTGACTGACACGAGTTGAACTTACGGGAGAAGAAACTGACGGGTCGATCCACTCCATCTTCATCCTGCAAGAGAACCGCACCCATCCCCACTATACTAGCGTCTACCTCCAACTTAAAAGGTTTGTCAAAGTTGGGGGCGGCAAGCACTGGGGCACTACAAAGTAGCGCTTTAGCGGACTCAAAAGCATAGTTACAGTCCCGGGACCACATAAATGGTACCTTAGGACTAAGCAGAGATGTAAGGGGAGCTTCTACTGTCTAGAAATTCTTACAGAATGTACGATAGTACCCTACCATCCCCAGGAATCTGCGCAACTGGCGGCGATTCGTGGGAGCAGGAAAAGCAACAATTGCTTCCACTTTGCCAGTTACTGTGCGCAATTGACCTCGTCCCACTTGTTTCCCTAAGTAGGTCACAGTAGCCTTCCCAAACTCACACTTGGCCAAATTGAGGGTTAAAGAAGCATTCTCCTTAGTTTTAGCTTCCTCCATGGACATTACCGAAGTAAAACACTTGTGAAGACTGGTGTCTCTCTTTTGACATTCAATCACCTTCTCAGGGGTGACAGACAAAATAATGTCATGTAATTGGGGCGCGATTTCACTTTCCCCTGCCTTAGTTTTTACGGGAGTAAAAACTGTCGGCATAGCAGAATGAATACTCAGTGCATTGTCTTCTACCTCAACCTTCTCAAAAATGGAACTAGCCAAATCCACCACATCTCCTAGCTTGCGAGATTGTGCCCTCGTTAACACACAAGCTGGAAAAACATGTGGAAATGCTTGAACCAGCTTTTCATCTGCAATTCTGATTTCTGGGTTGTCTACTACCTCTAACACAGTAGTGACATTACCACCAGCAATATCATTCCCTAGTAACAATGTAACTCCTTTTACTTGCAGTGTAGACACTACACCAACTCGGAAACATCCTGATACTGTGGGAATCTATTTTCTTACAACTAGATGTGATGCCTAGCTTAGAAAGAATACATTAATGATTAAACATAATAGGTTTGTGCTGTACTGATATAGATTGTTTAACATAACAAGCTGTGATTAATATGAGGAACCGTTAGGGGGTAGGCTGAGATAGACTTCTGACTCACACAAACACTGCCTCTTTGTTAAACCGCTCAAGGACATGTGTACTGCAACAGAAACAACTAACACCTGGCAACAGTGAAGCGCCAAGAGGCTGGGACCAGCCTGAGCGCCAACAATAGGTTGGGTAAGTTTAAACCAAACCCAGCCTCTACTCTGACAGGCCCAGCCTGGAGCAGGAACTATCTCTGTCAGAGTATTAAAGAAGAACTTTGGGTTGAAAAAGTTAGTTCTCTGTCTGCCCTGCGTGGTGTTTCAGTGGGCCCGTATATACTAACATCATATTTACCATTCAAGTATTTGCATTAATTAAAATACTAGTCTATTTTAGAAGACGTGTGTTGACCTCTTTTTGTTCCTATACCAGATTTGAATTGACGCAACTTGACAATACCAAGTCTGACACTAAGTGGACCCAGTGTAATGGTACAGGTACTGTTTTTGTCTCGATCCCCTGTAATATGACATGCGAGCCACAATATATTTCATGAGACCAGGGTAAAGCATCAGTAACCATTACTGACTGCACCGCCCCGGTGTCTCGTAAGATTTGAATGGGCTTTTGATCAGCTTGTTCTCCAATTAAGGAAACACAACCGGCAAATATAAACGGAGCATAGACAGGATCCGGTTTCTCAAATGCTAAATCAATAACTCGGTCCAACGGACGAGCCAAAGACTTGACTAAACCCATACTTTTCATTTTTGGGGACGGTGACCGGGACTGTTTCGGTTTATTTTTCAAAACCGGGCAGTCCGCAATCACATGACCCTTTTGGTGACAGTAAAAACATTCACGGTTTTCATGAAAAGGCTTAGGGTTGTCAGAGGAAAAGCGACCTGAACGAGGCACTGATGATGTAATCGTTCGGTCTTCAAAACGAGGCGCACCAAAGACAGTCTTGTGTGTCAAAGCGTACTCATCTGCTAACACTGCTGCCTGGGCCAATGTCACCACTTTCTGTTCATTTAAATTAACTACAATTCCATCAGGGAGGTTGCTTTTAAAATCCTCTAACAGCATCAACTCCCGAATCTCAGCAAAGGTGTTAGCTTTGCTGGCTGAACACCAGCGATAAAACAGAGACTCTTTGTCCCTTGCAAACTCAACAAAAGTACGGTGAGATGTTTTTTTGTGGTTCCTGAAGCGCTGTCTATAAGCTTCAGGCACCAACTCATAAGCCCGCAACACGGGTAGTTTTAACTGTATCATACTGTAAACTGTCTTCCAGGGAGAGAGCAGCTACTACCTCCTGGGCTTTCCCAGACAATTTACATTGTAACAGGAGCAGCCAAACCTCGCGTGGCCAATGTAGCGCAGCGGCCACACGCTCAAAAGCAAAGAAATAGGAATCAACTTCCGACTCTCGGAATGGAGGGACTAACGCTATATTTTTACTTACATCAAAGTGGGCTTGATGATAAGCAGTTTGTGGAGTCGCACTGAAGCCAGCGTCTAGCTCCAGTTGTCGGATTCTCACCTCCTTTTCCTTTCAATTTCCATTTTCCTTATTTCAAGTTCAAACTGCATCTGTCTCTCTTTATCTTTTTGCTCCATTTATAACCGGGCCAGCCTCACCTTTAGCCTAGCGGTCCCGCTTGACCGACCTGAAGCAGAAGATAAAGGATCGAATCAGGCCAATGTAAAGGGGGTACGAGCAACCCCTTCCTCCGTCCTGTCCTCCGACTTGGCATCGTAAGGTCTACCCGTCTCCTCTCCTGAAGCCTCCCGCTCCTTATCTTGAAATGAGAGAATTCGCTCTCTCATTAAACCCTCCCTGACTAGCACCAAAAGCTCCACCTTCAGGGCTTTCTCAGGGACAACAATTCCATAATGGTGAGCAATAGCGAAAAGATCTGTTTTCCAAAACCTCACCAAACTATCAACAGAGGGCGCTTCAATGAACTTGGAGATGGCTGAGGCAGCCATCTTGTATACAGCAGCCTCCTGAATACACACACAAACTTAACAAGTATCCCAAACTCACAACCTACCATCACACCTCAATCACAACTCAGAGAGCTCAGTGCAGCAGGGTCCGGTGGGTTTAATGAAATCCCGGATGAGCCCCCATTATGTTACGCACGCCTCTCAGAAGAGGGAACGCAACACCCTGCTACAACTCAACTCTCTGTGGTGTGAAAGAGGTATGGGACTGTAGGTGTGAGTAAGGATGACAAAAGGCAGAGAATACCGTTTACAGGGAATTTATTCCTTCGCACGGTAAGTTTGGGGAAAAGGGGCTGGACGGAACCAAAGCAAAGAAAGTAAATATCAAAGCCCCCTCTCCTACCTTACCTGCCTACCCACTACTTACTTAACTAGCACCACCTGGTGCACTAACCAAAATACAAGGGATGGTCCGCCCAGGTCTTTCCTAGTGTGCATAGACAGTCAACTTCTACGGGTAATGTATGCCTGCCGGCCTCTTGCCTAAGCACTCCCTAGGTGCCTTCCCCTTCCCCCCTTGGGAACAAATGAAACAAAAATAGCACAAACTGGTTCACAACAAAACCTGAGAAAAAAACTAACTCAGGACATTAAAGAAACTCTGAGCCACAAACTAACACAAAACATTACAATTGGTTCTCAGAGCAACAACAACACAGTCCTGCCAAACTCTTAGCATACAACCAACATGCTGTAACTCTCAGGAATTCTGGTTCCCCTTTTCTGCCTTTTCTGAGCAACTGGGCTTTATATAGCTTCAGGAGGAGTTGGTAAATAGGGCGGCAGGTAGCCGTGGGTAAGAGCGTTGTGCCAGTAACCGAAAGGTCGCTGGTTCTAATCCCCGAGCCGACTAGGTGAAAAATCTGTCGATGTGCCCTTAAGCAAGGCACTTAACCCTAATTGCTCATGTAAGTCGCTCTGGATAAGAGCGTCTGCTAAATGACTAAAATGTAAATGTAAATTGGAGACAGCTGCGTCCTGACCAGGGCGCGGTGTCAGCTCTCCAATCATCAATGTTTTTCAAATCAATCAGCTGCTTGTTGGGGAATTTCAGGAACCCATTTCCTGAAATACCTACATGAGAATACACAAACCATAACATAGAAACTGGGGAACGTAACACTACCATGGTAGGTTTTGTGGGTTTTGACACTCTTATGTAGGTGTCATAACCAGCCATAAAATAATACAATATATGTCACAACAGGTCTAAATATATGTGCCATGACAGTGTTATGACAAGTTATGCCAGCTGTTATGACATATTATGACATGGTTATGACCGTGTCATTTACATTTAACATTTTAGTCATTTAGCAGACGCTCTTATCCAGAGCGACTTACAGTTAGTGAGTGCATACATTTTCATACTGGCCCCCCGTGGGAAACGAACCCACAACCCTGGCGTTGCAAGCGCCATGCTCTACCAACTGAGCTACAGTTGCATTTACAACTTGTCTAAGTCCCATTCATCAGCTGATTTCATTGTGATGAGTGTGATAGAAGGAGTCAGGCACAGGAGGGTATATCACCGAATACAGAGTTTATTCTGTCGTACACAATTGGGCTGGATAGCAACAACAGAAAACAGGCACAGGGGAAACCATCTACCCCGGCAATACAAGGTACAAGTAGCTCCACCGAGCTCCACTACTCTCACAATAAACAATCACCCACAAGCACAAGGGGGCAGAGGGAACACATGGAATGATGATAAATGGAGTGGCAGTGGCTAGTAAGCCGGTGACGACGAACGCCGAAGCCTGCCCGAACAAGGAGGGGAGGCAGCCTCGGCGGAAGTCGTGACATTCATTCAGTGTATGGCTGCGGATTGACTGCATTGTTTTCATGGAATGTTGGCATATTGGCAGTTAATTACAAAGTTATGTAATCATGTCTCTAAAACTATCAGGCTAGCTAACAAACATAGGCCTACAGTGCAGATAAATTCTTCAAATTCATTATTTTACACAATATCTTATCACAGCACTACAAAGCATGGATTAACAACTCTTCAACAAAAATGGCTGACATTTATACACCAGTTTCATGTAGGCCTAATAAATCCACTTGAGACTGGCATCACGTTCATGGGCTATAACCCCACCCCCACCCCCCAACCAACTCCCACCACATCCCTCAACGTTCATTCTCGCAATATCTACTGTTCTTTCTCACGTCTCTTGCCCAATCCTCGCATACAGAGTCCGACCACCATCACCACTGCAGAAGTTCAACAATTACAGGTAAGACATTAAGCAAGAATCTTTCCTTATTAATCTTTAGAATTAGAATAAGGATTGTATGCAATATGCAAATGAAATGCTTCAGAAAGTTTTTTTATATTTGCATGTTAAGTGTTTGCAGAGCATAATTAGCCAGAAAAGTAACCTACTTTGTACAATGACAGCTATGCCCAAATCAATAGCCGTGAGACTATTTACCTCAGCAAAGTATGCAAATATTCCTAGTGTGCATCAACTGTGTTCACGCTGAATAGAGACTACTAAAAAGCTGTTAATAACGCAACATCTTATTTTAAATCTGATTTTGTCAGGTTTTTTACCTAGCATGTCTCTCTCTCTCTCTGCTGGTCTCACAAGTGGTAAATGTTAATAAACAGAATGTATTGATCTTAGCCTAGAAGACAGAGGAAGCTCAACATTTAGACAGATCTCCACTTGTAGGTTGTCTTTGTCCATGTACATTCATCAGTATATTCATCAGTTAATCAATGCAATGGTTTTGCTTCTGCTTTCTATGATGCTTCAGTATACAACACATTTTCTTATCCATTCAAGCAGCAATTGGTCAATGACTATAAAGGCATAATTGTTAACCAGGGTGTTGTGCATTTCTTTTCGCAGATAGCAATAGCCTTATCAATGCAATGGTTCTGCTTTATGTTTTCATGCACACACGCGCACACGCACATACACAGTAAGTTTTCAGAGCTACTTGCCTCTCCTCAGCTTTTGCCGCACAGTTCTTCTTTACTGACAATACACTTTACATACATACAGTATGCAAATCAAGTGACTTTTCAGGATTCAGACCAAAGATAAGGAAAGTGTGTATCTCTGTGTGTGCTTCTGCATGTATGTTTGTCTCTTTGTGCATAATGTTTTTAATCAAATGTGCACAGTGTGGAGAAGTGCAACTAATATCGAGGTTATCCTCTTATTGTTTAGCCCATACTTTTTGTTCACTCTGCATTGTTATATTCTTACTGAATCTCCCCAATCACCCATCATTTAATGCCACATATACCCCAAAGCTGTATGTTCATGCATTTCAGTATGTGGTTCTGGTTTGTCCTTGAACCAGAACTCTTCCTTAATAATCTTCCTGTGTTTATGTTGGCGATGGCAAAACTCGTCCATATCTGTGCATCTGGGTTACTTGCTTTCTAAAAAGTACATACAGAAACAAACAAAAATATTCTATTGGTTTTGATATGGAGGACAATCATCTTTGTGTATGATTCAAACGAGTTTCGGTAGGTTCAGGTACAGATGTAACTACCTTTACTTCTTGAAAGAAACTGGGGTAGAAATTGTGAGTCATAAACCACTGTTTGATGACATCACCTAACTTTTGGGCTATTCTATTATCATTACAATGTTCCTAGTGCAGAACACTACCGGTCAAAAGCGTTTTTTTTCTTTTTTTTTAATACTGAACCCACAAACCTGGCGTTGCAAGCACCATGCTCTACCAACTGAGCTACACAGGGCCCAACGGGGCCCAATGTGTTATGACACTGGGTGTCAAGTAAAGTCTTACCAAATAAACATGTAAGAAACATAGAAACCTGCTTAGAATTTCAGATCAATGTTGATACTTGAACCTATGCCAATGAATATGCATTTCCAGTATGGCATGATAAAAAGAACAAAGCTATAACAGGAATGTTATAATATAATTCCGCCTACGTTTATGTATATTAAGACGCCACATACGTCAAACGTGTTTCTGTGTGTTTGTTTGGGGGGTGCGTCCTGTTGGAAATTCCCACTCTACTTATAAAGATTGTCTTGAATATTTCCATTATCTTGTTGCTGTGACAACCATGACTTCAAAGAAAGTCTGTCAGAAGAAAAAGGTGGGGTGGGAGAGGGAGAGAGGGAGGGAGGGAGAGAAAAAATGTATTCAGCAAAAAAATGTGGAGGGGTTTGACAGTGAGCTGTGAGTTGGTGATGGAGGAGGGAGGAGAAGAAGAGAGGGAAGCAGTTGAGGTGTGGTCTACGGAGAGCAAGGGGGAGGGGGATGAGCGTGTCCAACAAAGTGGTGGGAAACGTGGATGGGATACAAACACTGAAATTAACAAGCAGAGTGAGATATATATCAACAGGAATGTATACACAGCAGCTACCTGTATGTACACAGAGAAGGGGGTGGGGGGGTGGGGGGGGGGGAGATGAGGGAGAGAGGTAGAGCAGTTTCATTCTGACTTTTAGATCGAAATTTAGAAGGACAGGGAGGAGGAAGAAATGTACAAATGGTGGGGAGGGAAGGAAGAAGGGAGGGAGGGAGGGAGGGAGGGAGGGGAGGAGGAAGGCTTGAGTGACTGAAAAAAGAGAGGTTTTGCTGTTTCAACCATTACTAAACGGAGTGGTCAGCATCTAATGAGTGCAGGCTGAGGAAGAGGGGAGGACAGAGGAGGTGTGATAGACCAAGAGTGGGAGCGGAAGAGAGAAAATAGGGAGGAGACCGGATAAAATTGGAGTAGTGAGAGACGGAGGAATGCAGTAAAGGAATGAAGCTTGGAATAAGAGATGGGAAGAGATAAGGGAGGATGAGGGGTTGAATGAGAGGAAGAGAAGAATGATGAGGAGAACAACAAGGTTACAGTGGCTGGTAAGGAAGCGAGGAGAAACGAAATATTGGGAAAATGGATGAGGAAATTAGAGAATCGTTGGGGGGGGGGGGGGGTGAGAAATGTGTCAAGGGTTCAAAAGACGCATTAAGACTTGACGCAAGCTCTGTTTAAGTGTGCCTGAATCTTTTCTTTAGTGTGCAAGAACACACTGTATAATATGAGGCAAATTCCACCAAATATCCCAGAATGAAAGCAACAACAGAGTTGATCCTCTTAATTTGGTCCCACTGTATAATATATACTGAACAAATGTTGGTCCCATGTTTCATGAGCTGAAATAAAAGATCCCAGAAATGTTCCACATGCACAAAAAGCTTATTTCTCTCAAATGTTGTGCACAAATTTGTTTATGTCCCTGTTATTGAGCATTTCTCCTTTGCCAAGATAATCCATCCACTTGACAGGTGTGGCATACCAAGAAACTGATTAAATAGCATGATCATTACATAGGTGCACCTTGTGCTGGGGACAATAAAAGGCCACTCTAAAATGTCATCTGCCGCCATCACCTCATGTTTCAGCATGATAATGCACGGCCCCATGTCGCAAGAATCTGTACACAATTCCTGGAAGTTGAAAATGTCCTAGTTCTTCCATGGCCTGCATATTCACCAGACATGTCACTCATTGAGCATGTTTTGTGTACTCTGGATTGACTTGTACAACAGTTTGTTCCAGTTCCCGCCAATATCCAGCAAATTGAATAAGAGTGGGACAACAGGCCACAATCAACAGCCTGATCAACTCTATGCGAAGGAGATGTGTCGTGGTGCATGAGGCAAATAGTGGTCACATCAGATACTGACTGGTTTTCTGATCCACGGCCCTACCAATTTTTAAGGTATCTGTGACCAACAGATGCATATCTGTATTCCCAGTCATGTGAAATCCATAGATTAGGGCCTAATGAATTTATTTCAATTGACTGATTTCTTTATATGAACTGTAACTCAGTAAAATCTTTGAAATAGTTGCATGTTGCGTTTATATATATATTTCAGTATATAATCGCTACTTTGTCGCAGAGAAAAACTTTGCCAAGCCTTTGGATGACATAAGTAAATAAATAATAATATGACTTTCACAGGAGAAAAAACACACGGGGCACATACACAATCTGGAAAAACTGTAGTTAGTTGTCATACATCTCATAATACTTACTGTACTGTAGATGCTACGCTAATGAAATAATAAAAGAGAAGAAGGCCCACAGATTAGGAGGATAATTTATGACATAGTCGTGCACATACATATTGTCTAGCAGAAACGAACAGACAAGACATACATATTTATAAGCATATGCATGCATCCACATGGGGACACATGACCAAACACAGATTACACGCCACACATTTCCATAAAAACAGCCTTCAACACGCAGCAACTTCTATCCTCCAGCGTTGGGCAGAAGCCCCAGAAGTCGTGTTCTAATGGCAGAAGGTGCTGGAGCCTACAGGGCATTGGCAGTGAATGTGACTGACTCCTCCTCTCCATCTCTCTATATATAATATCCAGACACATCCATATGTATCTGATTCTGATGAATTGCCTAAATGCACTTCCATGCATCTGGATTAATATGGATTCAATGAGTCCATACATTAGGGCTACTGAGGAATATTAAGTGGCTGTTTTAGAGTGTTTTTGGTCTATGACCCAGTTAGGGGCTCGTGTCTGGCCAAATGAGAGGCAATCTGGGAAGCTGTGTTTTTTAGCCGCTAGCTACTCAGCTCAGGCACATCTGTGACATAAGCCTTTTGGACCTCCAAATGTGTTTATGAGGACTCAGAGGCTTGAGTCCTCACTTTGCCATGTGGTGTTGAATTGTGAGGACATAGGGATTCCTCATTTTGCCATCCTTACAGTATATCTTTGAGGATCTCAATGACCCGTGTCCTCACTTTGACATCTGTGGCTGTTTAGGTGTTCAAGTTTACTGAAAGCCTTCGGTACAGTGTGTTGGTGAGGACTCAATGACTCATGTCCTCCCTTTCACACCCAGTGTGTTTGTGAGGACTCAATGACCCATGTCCTTACTTTGATATCCAGTGTGTTTGTGAGGACTTACTGACCTGTGTCCTCACTTTTCCATTTGTGGCTGTTTAGATCTTACAGTTTTCTGAAGGTCTTCAAGTAGATCTTTCAGTTTCTGAAGGTCTTTAATTTAGCTACTGCTCCAATGGTGTATGTGGTATTTAATTCAAAATGACCTGATAATTACTCCAATTTAGGAGTTCATTCAAATATTTGGTACGAGACAGTTACCAATTGTGTTGAATTCTTTAAGGTTGCACCAAAAAGCAATGCTTGCTACCACGCCAGTCAAATACCAACTGAAAAGGAACTATAAAATAAAACATTTCTTTACAATCCCTACATTAGTTGAAATCGATATGGAATTGACCCCAACCTTTGTGAAAAGTTAATGGTCCCCCAAAGTAGCTACAGACCCTCTCCACTGCCTCCTGAGACCACCGGAGTGATCCTGCCACTACCAATAATTTAATGAGAGAGAGAGAGAGAGAGAGAGAGAGAGAGAGAGAGAGAGAGAGAGAGAGAGAGAGAGAGAGAGAGAGAGAGAGAGAGAGAGAGAGAGAGAGAGAGAGAGAGAGAGAGAGACATATTTCCCTCAGATTACAGCGATCCACAAAGAATTCGAAAACAAAGCCAATTTTGATAAACTCCCTTATCTACTGGGTGAAAAGCCACAGTGTGCCATCACAGCTGCAAGATTTGTGACCTGTTGCCACAAGAAAAGGGCAACCAGTGAAGAACAAACACCATTGTAAATACAACCCATATTTATGTTTATTTAGTTTCCCATTTGTACTTTAACTATTTGCACATTGTTACAACACTGTATATATACATAATATGACATTTGAAATGTCTTTATTCTTTTGAAACTTCTGAGTGTAATGTTTACTGTTACAGTTTTTCTCAATTGCTAAAACACAATTTCTGAAACCTTGCTCCATTTCTTGAAAACATTAAACACAAAACCTCATCTTCAAGCACTATTTACAAAACCTCTGACTCCTCTCGCAAAATGAAACATTTGCCTCAAAACAGTTTTACCTGTGTTCAAAATCAAACACTGCTCTCAAATCATAAACAAAGTGATCAAAATGATATACACTCTCAAACAGTCAGTAAACAATACACCGAAAAATAGAAAACACATTGTTCAAAGGGAGAAGTAAATTTTTAATCTCAAAACAAATGTCATATTTTTCCGTCATTGTCTTTTGATGAACGAAAACATGTTCTATCATAGTAGTATCAAAATTGATCAGAAATTACTACTCTGCTTTGCTCTTTGCAATTTTGTTTTTTGTTCTTCCTCCTCCTTGTACCCCTATTTTTATAGTACTGTACCCTGCATCTCACAAACTTGTCCTTTGTTTCTGTGATACTGTAATTCTTGTTCTTTGTTGATATGAACCTGCAACCAGTCAAAATCTATTGAGCAGTCAGTACTGTTAACAAATGGAAAGCACAATGTTCAGGGCCATACAATTTGTCCATTGTACAGTATACACCCTACAATGCACTGTACTACAGTATACAATACTAAAAGGGACAAAAATCAAAGGAGTAAACATGTGATCGATGTGCTTCTTCTTGTCTTTGGGCTGGGTCAGGCCAGAGCACTTCGTCGACATCACAAGCAATATTGTCCCTCCTGAGGCAACGGGGGAAGAAGCCTCTTGTGTGCCGTATCCAGCCCTGACATGATTCCTCACCTATATCACCAAAGGCTAAATCCATG
>NC_139990.1:27060583-27186700 GCF_964263955.1 Coregonus lavaretus
TGTAACAACAATTATTTTCTAAGGACAGATTGTATTCTGCACATGTGCTCATGGAGATATGTGAACAGATAACTCACTCTCTCCACGCTTTCCCAATCATCCCTCCCGCACCCCGACAGAAAGAAAAATATAAATGGACGGAAGAGGTTTTAATACGAAAATTATTTTTATTCTGTTCTGCTTGCAGTACAGCACAGTATTGTCTTTTCAGTGGTGCGGCAGCCAACGTAAACACTGTGTTCTGCCCCAGTTTGGCACATTGATTCTCACACAGTGACGCAGTGCAAGTCCGTCTGGACACAGTGTGTAGTAAAGACTGCGCAGGGTTAGCTGACAGAGACAGCGCCGGACGGGGCGCTACAGTGGGGATTATTATGGAGGAACACAGTGTGTTTCTGTTTATTTCAGCATGACAGACGCAGCTTTGCAGAGAGGGAACACACACCACAGTCCTGGTATGGCTCACCATGGATAGTATACTGCTGCATGACGCAAAAAAGCCTGCTGCTGCCCGCTAGGCTGCATTGAGTTTCGGTGATTAAAGAAGTCGCTGTACACTTCAACTCATTGGTCCAGTTGAAATCCAGGCCCAGTATCTCACCAGACAGTGGTGTTATTGGGCAGACTATGCCCTGGTAAAATACCTTATAATCAAATTGTTATTAATAGTGTGTTACAGCCAAGGCCCAAACTCACACTACTACAGTGACACGGTCGTCAGACACACACCTCCGTCACATTGCGAATATCATTGTTAACTAATCGTGGTCGATGGTCGGTAAGAACACAGTTAGGTACTGGTCTCTGATTTCACTGGGTTTTGAGACAAGGGAGGACAGACAAAAAGACAGCTTCATAGATAATACTCTAAATTTAGTAGACAAACTTAACATATAAGATCTTACCTTTGAAATATATTATTATATATAGATATGCTATTATTGAGATTAACGAAATATTCACAGATACTTAATAAAAAATAGGAACGGTTTACAATTGCAGACACTCATCAACACAACAAATAGACATAAGGAGAAGGGGCAGAGATGTTCGTTAATTTGTGGTACAAATACCTTGGCAGGTAACATTTCACCCACGGTTAGCTTCCTCATTGGATTCTTGTAAGCTGTTGATTGTAACAAGCAAAGCACTGCTTCCATTGTGTTCCTATCGCTCTTGGGTTACCCAAGTTTTAAGAATGAAAACCTATACTTTTGGCAACAAAGAGTGCTCCAAGTTGTGGGTGAAAAAAGGGAGATATTTTCTTCACATGGAATATTCATATCTTCTCTAATGGCACTGGAATTATAAACAATATCCCCATATCAAGATGCTAAACAACAATTTCTCTAACACTACCCAACTCCACAAATACATATGTGATATATATCTAGATATTCAAAGAAATGCAGATAAACTTTACACAACAATTTTGTGTTAACTTAGGTTACTCTTTTTTTCTTCAGCTGAAGTATGGCTCAGATGCAGTCACAGGCAGATTAATGAGCTAAACAGACTATATGGAGAAGATGGAACTAGCCTTGTGGGTTACTGACAACATGTACAAAAAGTGGTAACAGTATTCACTCTCCGCTAATCAACTTCCTGTTGCTAATGCTAAAGGTTGGTGGAAAACTGGCTGATTTGAAAGTACATCTGACTGTGCAGGTATCAGCTTTACTGTCAAATTGCTATGAATAATCTAGCTCTTGATTACGGATTTACAAACACATCTCTGGTAGCATCCTTTAGGCACCTATCATGTTGACATCATTACTGGGACAAAGAGAATGAATTCTGACCACCTGTGTGGCCACATGTCCGACAATTCCATCTAGCATTTACACAATGGTTTTGTACATAGTCGGCCCCCTCGCCCCCGCCCCCCCAAAATGCTACAATCTTAAAGTGTCTTTATAGTTGCAGCAGACTATGTCAAGGCTACATTCTGTTTTATGGGGGGGTGGGGGGTGGGGGGATGCTGCCAATGACGTCAGGTAGTTGAAAACATTTTGCGTGTACCCAATATAGTACAGCACAGTGCTTACATTTTGTCATAATGAATACATTTGTCTCAATTTATAATAACACTATAGTAAAATAACCTTTTAAAATATAAAATGCATGAACTGTTGGTCTGCAGGTAATGTATTGCTCAAGAGGGACATGAATGGGGGAGTACCTATGGTATAAATGAAACAGCATTATATGTAAGCTCCACTGAAGTTTGGCACAGTATAAGATCAGTCACAGTCGACTTACCCTGTTGTCAAGAATACAAACACGGTAAAACACAGACACACAGAATATCAAATATGAGTTTGAGAGGTGAATGGGGAAACAGAGAGGGCTAGCTACTATTCTATTCTCCCTAAACGTGAAACATAGAACATACACAACTATGACCTCAGATTTCACAGGTCTGTGAGGTGTAAACAGTTTGGTAAAGGAACGTTGGAGGTTAATGTTTAGGGATGTAAGTCAAATGTTTCTGCATTGGAGCCCTCAGTAGGGAGGCCTATGAATGAGTACCTGAGCCCTCATGAGAAAATATAATTGAACAATAATAACCACTTCACTTCAAGATCCAAAGACACGCCCTGTCAGTAGGACGGACCCATTTCTGAGATCCCACTTCTAAAACCAATTTCAGTTTACCAACAACACATGTAGTCTTACAGATACTCTGACCAGAATGAAGAGAGTCCCAGTAAACATGACATTGCTGTGCACTCCCTCTGACTGGACAATGGGGGTTGTGCAAGAGTTACAGGACTGCAGTTGCCGCACAGTCATGACCCAAGGTTTCTGAATAGGTCAGCGGTTCCTATCCAGTTAGGTGTCTTTGATTCACCTCACACCTCGCTCTCCACACTGGAGAAGTGTGCGGACCCCCTCCGTGAGCAGAGGCTCTTGGCCTTGAGGGGCAGGTGAGGTGACTGTAACCTTTGGGGCATGGGCACTGAGCGCAGTCTCTGGTACAGGAGTTTGGCACTAGCAGAAGCCATAGAAGACGGCTGGGGGGCACCTGGGGTGGAGGATACTACAGAGGGAGATGAGACTGAAGAGGAGGAGTTCGGAGGAGGGATGTGGATGGGATGGGATGAGGAGGGAGGGGCAGGAAGGGCTGGGAGTGTTGGTGGAGGGAGGGAGGGGATGAGGGCCTGCGATGTAGAAGGCTGTCGAATGCGGTCCGTCCGTTGGATGCTGAGGTTGGACTGGCTTCCCGATTTGGGTTGATTCTGGGTCCTGTTGGGTTTGGAGGAATGCCGTTTGGAATTGGCGCTGCTCACGAAGCTTTGACAGTGTAGAAATAGTTCTTCCTGGCTACGAGAGCTCACCCTGGCCCATTTAGAGTGAGCGTGTTGATGTTCGAGGGCAGATTGGCAGTTGCAAGCCACAAAACCTCGCCCTTTGACCTTGACCTTCCGTTTCTCTTTCTTCTCCTCCTTCACGGGAAGCTTGTCCACGGACCAGTATCTTCGAGGAGCTGGTGTGGTCAATGGAGGTGGAGGCCACTGTGTACCACCTATCCTCCCTGAACCCCAGGTTCCACCTGATCCACAGCCACCTTCCCCGGCTCCCCCGGCTCCGCCCCATCCCTCCCCACGCCCCAATAACGAGTCATCCCTACTGTTTATGCTGCCTGCTTTTTCTCTGGCGGGATAAGTGCCGAAAAACCAACCTCCCCCTCCTATTCCCCCAACCGCTCTACCCTCACATGACCCTCCCAGTACCTTTCGAACTTTCCAAATTCTCCCGAGGAGCCGTCGTTGTCTGAATAGATGCCCACCATCTTATCACTTTCCCTTTCGGACTCTGATGCAGTCCTTCTTCTTCTTTCATGTCTCTTCTCTTGCTCCACTTTTCTCCTTTCCTTTTCATCCTCATCTTCGGAATCCCACTCATGAAACGACAGACCTTCTTTGGAGTGAACCTCCACTCTCTCATTCCTGCCCAAAAGGGGGCACGTCTCCCCTTCTTTCCCTAGGGCCTCTCTATCTGAACCCTTACTCCTGCGTATGGATGAGAGAGGGATCAGTGGTAGAAATGCAGATGAAGGAGTCTCTGACGATGGGTTTCCCGCTCCCCAGAATTTGACAGCGGTTGAGGGTTTACTGGAGCTCTGGTACTGCTTGCTGGAACTGGAAGGCCTACCTGCATGCCTGTGGCGAGAGTAAGGACTTCTGTGCCTTTCCTTCCCTCTAGTGTCCTCTCCATCATCTCTTTCCTTATCCTCTCTCTCTCTCCTCTCTTCATCCCGTGGAATATCCCATCCGTAACTTCTGATAGAACTTTCACTCTTTTTCCGCATAGAGTCACGCCTCAGAGCAGGGTAGGAGGAGTAGGCCTCTTGCGTTATCGCTTTGAGCTGCCCTCTCTTCTCACCATCTCCCTCCTCGTGCTCTGATCGCTTGCCCTGATCTCTTCTCTTCAACTTCTCCTCTTTCTTCCTCTTCTTTTTCACTTTATGCCGCTTGCGCTCCCGCTCTCTCTCCTTTTCCTCTCTCTTTTTTTCTTCCGGCCTTTCTTCCTTCTCTTTCTCTCCCTTTCTCTCTCTTTGTGATGCCGTTTCTCCTCCTTCCCCTCAGCCCTGGTTCCTGTTCCTCTGCATCTTTCTCTCTCGCCCAGGAGGTCCACCACTCCTGCAGCTGGGCTAGCTGGCTCCCAGCCCTCTCTCTCTCATACTGTAGACAAGGCTTGCGGGGTGGGACAGGCGGAGGGGGTGGACTGCAAGGCAGTGAGCGAGAGGACATGCGTCGGGATTTGCCCTTTCTCCGTCCTAGCAGGAGGCTAGACTCCTCCGTCAGCTCATCAGTGTCATAGACGTCCTCGACATCCCTACTGCCAGCCCTGTACTTAAAACTTTGTGACGATGTGTATGAGGTGGTGGAGGATGTGGGTGAGTTGGAGCGTGAGAGGGAGATGGAGGATGAGGACGAGGATGAACTGGATGAGGTGGAGGAGCAGGAGCTGGAGGTGTAGAGGGCGGAGTGAGAGGGAGTGGTAGGGTAGTGTGGGCAGGGGACGAGACAGGAACAGGCAATGGGAGTGGGGAGGGTGACGGCCTCGTCTGCCACCTCCATCCCTTGCGCCGTACCGCCCTCCCCCTCTTCTCCCCAAGGGGAGGATGTTTTCATACAGAGGCCCCCGGAGCCCTTTCTTTTCGGGAGGCTGCCTCTTCTCCAAAATGGCGGCCGATGTGGGGATGAGGGGAGCAGTAGAGGGGGCTTGGACATTAAGTGCCCAGGGGGCGGTCCTTTAGAAGGTAGCCGTGGCATTCCTGAGGACTTTGTCCCCCTCTGGTTCATTTTGGGGGTTTGGGAGCCACCTGTTTGTGGGTCAGCATTTGCCCCTAAGCCCTCTGGATCGATCGGGCCATAGTATCGCTTGTATTCATCTAGGCCCCCGTCCCCTCCACTGGCTCCCCCAGCCCAATGAGGGGGCAAGCCCTGTTGAAACTGTGCCATGTCTGGGATCCCACCGCTGCCACCAATAGGTTTGTCCATGCTGGGCTTGGGACGGTTCCAGCGGTCTACAACAGCCAATCTGCGGTCATGGCGAGGCAGAAAAGTGGAGCACGGCATAGGACCCTCCAAAAGGGGACTGTTTGATGGCCCAAGGGCCATTGCAGAGTGCCCAGTAGTTGGAGGAGATGCACCAGGAAGCATGCTGTATGCTTGTTGTTGCTGCTGCTGCTGCTGCTGCTGCTGGTGATGATGCATCTGCTGCTGCTGCACCATGACAAGAGTAGTGTTACAGGTTACAGCTGCTGAGATGTGGGATTGGGGTGGAGGTGGCATTGTGGGAACACTCTGATATAGGGGAAGTGTGTTTTTGAGGCCTCCAGAGATGGTCTCATCTTCAAACCTGCAGCAACTGTACATACCCTGGGTAGAGATAGAAGGGAAAGCTAATTAGGATACAGCTAGCAAACTACACATCCCAGTATCCCTAGATGGGAATACTGATACTGAAAGTCGCTTAAAAACTCATGAGTCTCGTAAAGTCTCGTAAAAATAGGTTACATATGTTGTGGTAGAAATGTAGCAGAAATGTGTCCCCATAGAGGTCTGCATACACTTACCTCAGTGTCTGCAATTACAGTGCACTCAAGCTTCAGTTCAAAGGATCTTTTTAAACTACCACCTAGTGTGCTGCGTACTCTGGAGCTCCCACTGCACTGCTCAAACAGTAAGTCAGAACTGACTCTTTTAAAAATTATAATCTCCCCTCTAGCATAGAATGTGACGTGCCATGAATATTGTGGATGCCGCTCTATGCAATCTCTCTCTACTCTGTACTCTGGGAAAGGAGGCAACTGACCACAAAATTCTAATGAGGGCAGAAGATGAACTTATGACAGGTCTAATACAGGTCATTTACTGCCTTAAAAGACTGCTAGGCTACAATTATCGGTTAAGTGTGTTGAATGGCGGGGCCATGGAAATCATAACAGCTTTATCACCTTTACTTGAAGGTGATTCATTCAATACCAATACGTCTTAATGAAAAACAAGAGTCATCCCACTAAATCTGAATTATCGGGAGGACACAAATCTGATGGACATGAATCAACATAGTCCGTTGAGCACATGAATCAACATTCTTTGAAATTGAAAGCGGGAGTCACAGTCTGACATATCCCGGGAACATCAGCGTAGAACGCAGCAGTAAGAAAACACAAAAGAAAATTAGGCTCCATTTTGACTTGGTCACCTTTAAACAAGGTCACTGCATACTTGAATTAATTGAAGTAATACAGCCTATTTTGATAGAAGGACCTACCTTTTGAACAGTACTGCCTAAACATGTGATGTATTGATGCACCAAGCCCTTTCCCTTTCACCATCACCAGGGGGCATCACTACCACCACCACCACTACCACCACCAGGGGGCATCACTACCACCACTACCACCACTCAGTCAGTAACTCACCCTGCTGAGGGCCAAAAGGAAGTCCATGCCACCGGAGCCGCCCAGGCAGTGCCTGATCTTCCAGTACACCAGGTGCTCCCAGGCGAACACCAGCAGACTGAGCCCCATGGCCACCAGCAGCATGTAGAAGACCCCCGCCATGTTGTCAATGTCCAGCTTGGAGCTCATCACCTCAATCTTGTCGTTGTGACAGATCCCCGAAAGCCACAGGCGCTCGAGCATGTCGATCTCGTCTGGCGTTGGGAGAAGAGGGGACGGGAGGGAAATAAAAAACGACAAGAAGGGATTATCAGCCTTTGTTATTGGACATGCAGTGTTGTTTACCTTAAGGGGGAAGCTGGGAAGGTAATAGTTGAGAGGTAAGGAGGAGGGGTGAATGTGTGTCTGGCTCAGAGCTGTTGTACGATGGCAAAAAGAACGCTGAACATTTTGAAAATAGTGTCGGGGGGAGCAGGAATGTGAGAGAGTGAGCCTGTGTGTGTGTGTGTGTGAGAGAGAAAGAGAGAGAGAGGGGGAGAGGAGGAGAGCGGGAGAGAGAGAGAGAAGCTGCACAGCTTTGATGGAGGTCTGAAATGGCCTGGATACAGAGTCTCCTGTGCTAAGAGTGACCCTGACAGATGAAAGGTAGCGGGCACTAATAGGACTCCCGACACTAACCATTAGTTCCATATATCAAAAACAACTGTTACATTGTGAAGGGAAAATGGAGGAAAACCCAGAGTTTGTGCTCAGCGGAGAACAGACAACATGTATTGAGATGACAGCCACGTCTGACGGCTAAAGCCCCCTGCATTGCAAGAGTAGCTTCTTAAAGGATGTTTTAAAATCCCTGGTCATCAGAGTTATAACAGTGAAACATTAAACTATATTAACCTTAAGTTAACTGCCCCCTGTGTTGGAAATCCCATTGTAAAGCCCAAACTACATGGATTAGAAAAACAGGAATTAACCATGTTGACTGGAATGTCATAATCCACTCCAATAAAACTCAATAAAAAGGAATCTACCTAACAAAAACATTGGATATACTCGGAATACATATCCCAAAGGAAATAAATGATCTCACTTCAATACATTTTAATAGAAAGTTAGCAAAAATAGATAAGATCTTACTACCATGGAAAGGTAAATACCTGTCAATTTGTGGAAAAATCACCCTGATTAACTCTTTAGTATTATCCCAGTTTACCTATTTGCTTATGGTCTTGCCTACGCCTAGCGAACAGTTTTTAAAATTATATGAGAAAAAAATATTCTATTTTATTTGGAACGGCAAACCAGACAAAATTAAAAGGGCCTATTTATATAATGAATATGAATTCGGAGGACAGAAATTATTAAATATTAAAGCATTAGACCTATCACTAAAAGCTTCAGTCATACAAAAGTTATACTTAAATCTGAAATTGGTTCTAATAATAATATGCCATTTAGCAGACGCTTTTATCCAAAGCGACTTACAGTCATGCGTGCATAATATATATATGTTTTTTGTGTATGGGTGGTCCATGGGGATCGAACCCACTACCTTGGCGTTACAAGCGCCATGCTCTACCAGCTGAGCTACAGAGGACCACAATTCTCAAGCAAATTAGTAAGATTGTCTCACCCAATGTTCAAGAATGGCCTTTTCCCCTTTATTCAGATTACAACAACTCATTTTCAGTTATTTGAAAAGGAAATCATCTCCCAAATATCACTATTTCTAAAACAAGCCATAGAAAGTTGGTTGCAATTTCAATTTAATCCTCCAGAAACGACAGAACAAATAATGCAACAAATATTGTGGTTACATTCAAATATACTAATTGACAAAAAACCTTTATTTTTTGACAGAATGTTTAAAAAAGGTATAATCATCGTAAATGATATCATCGGTAGGACTGGTGGAGCTAACAAAAACATATGGAAATGTCTGCTCTACCCAAAATTACAACCAAATAATTGCAGCCTTACCGCAAAAGTGGAAGAGGAAAGTGGAAGGGGGAGAAAGTACGGAACTTGTCTGTCGGCATTTACATTACATTACATTACATTACATTTACGTCATTTAGCAGACGCTCTTATCCAGAGCGACTTACAAATAGGTGCATTCACCCTATAGCCAGTGGGATAACCACTTTACAATAAAAAAATGTTGTATATATTTTTTTATATATATTTTTTTATAATTTATTTTTTATTTTTTATTTTTTTAGGGGGGGGGGGGGGGTAGAAGGATTACTTTATCCTATCCCAGGTATTCCTTAAAGAGGTGGGGTTTCAAATGTCTCCGGAAGGTGGTGAGTGACTCCGCTGTCCTGGCGTCGGCCTTGCATTAAAGAACATAATTGGTTAAGGAAAACTGTGATAAATAAAAAAGTATATCAGTTTCACTTAAGGACCAAAGGATTGACAGCCGTCCCATATAGATTGCAAAATAGTTGGGAAGAGATTTTTGACGTACCGATCCCATGGCATAGTGTTTATGAACTGACACGCAAAACTACACCGGATTCAAAAATTAGAATCTTTCAATTTAAATT
This sequence comes from Coregonus lavaretus, assembly GCF_964263955.1. Lineage (NCBI taxonomy): Eukaryota > Metazoa > Chordata > Actinopteri > Salmoniformes > Salmonidae > Coregonus > Coregonus lavaretus. The sequence continues at coordinate 27,070,049 of NC_139990.1, forward strand.
ATTATATAAAATTCTTGCTACCAATAGAATGTTATTTATATGGGGGATACAATCTTCCCAGCTCTGCAGATTTTTCTGTGAAGAGACAGAATCATTAGATCATTTGTTTTGGTTCTGTCCATTTGTAGCTTGTTTTTGGACACAGGTCCAGGAATGGCTAAAGGATTACAATATTTACCTGGAGCTAACCTTGCAGATAGCATTACTGGGTGATCTGAAAAGTCATAGTCAATCGATCAACAATATAATAATACTTTTAGCAAAAATGTTTATTTTTAATTCACAATCTGTAGAAGCAATGAGAATAGAAAGGTTCAGAACTTTTGTAAAACATCACAGTACGGTTGAAATATATATGGCAAATAGAAATCCTATATGGATGGTGTTAAGAGATAGATGGGAGGTATTGAATGGAGTTGAAGGATGGGACTAATTACAAATAACAACAAATAATAACAAGATAACTAATAATGTAAGCATACTGTGTCCATAATAAGTATATAGGTTGTATGTTGGGAGCTTTTGGAAAAGAGCACAGTTAGAAAGACATGGCATATAGAAGCAAACCGGATGGACATCATGAAAATGATCGGAGAGGTTGAGAGTAGAAGAAGTTCAGGAGCAAAAACAAATAAAATAGAATTATTGTAAAATTGACTGTGTCCATAAGGTGTAGATAGTAAGTATAGACCGGAAGTAGAGGCCTGGGCATTGTTGTTCACTAATTTACCCCAAGTAGGGAAAGGATGGCGGGGTTGAAAAGTAATAAAGGGGAGTATATATATAAAAAACATGGGGGATTGGAAGTGATGCAGACAATTACATTGATATAAGTTACAATCTATCTGCAATATTAAGCTGATCTACCCACCCAAAAAATTAAAATAAAAATAAATAAAAATAAACATTATTCCAAGAATGTGTAGCTAAGAATTCACAGTCAGAGTTAAAGTGATCTCTCTGATTACATTTTTACATTTACATTTGAGTAATTTAGCAGATCCTCTTATCCAGAGTGATTTACAGTTATTGCGTTCATCTTAAAATACAGTGGGGCAAAAAAGTATTTAGTCAGCCACCAATTGTGCAAGTTCTCCCACTTAAAAAGATAAGAGAGGCCTGTAATTTTCATCATAGGTACACGTCAACTATGACAGACAAAATGAGGGAAAAAAATCCAGAAAATCACATTGTAGGATTTTTAATGAATTTATTTGCAAATTATGGTGGAAAATAAGTATTTGGTCAATAACAAAAGTTTCTCAATCCTATTTTTTTTTTTCATTAATTTTTTTTTTTTTTTTTTTTTTTTTTTGTTGTAATTAATTTTTGGGGGGGAATGGATCAGCTTAATATTGCAGATAGATTGTATCTTCTATCAATGTAATTGTCTGCATCACTTCCAATCCCCCATGTTTTATTTTATTTTTTATATATATATTCCCCTTTATTACTTTTCAACCCCACCATCCTTTCCCTCCTTGGAGTAAATTAGTGAACAACAACGCCCAGGCCTCTACTTCCGGTCTATACTTACTATCTACACCTTATGGACAGAGTTAATTTTACAATAATTCTATATATATATATATATATATATTTATTTATTTTTTTGCTCCTGAACTTCTTCTACTCTCAACCTCTCCGATCATTTTCATGATGTCCATCCGGTTTGCTTCTAAATGCCATATCTTTCTAACTGTGCTTTTTCCCAAAAGCTCCCAACATACAACCTATATACTTATTATGGACACAGTATGCTTACATTATTAGCTATCTTTGTTATTATTTGTTGTTATTTGTTATTAGTCCCATCCTTCAACTCTATTCAATACCTCCCATCTATCTCTTAACACCATCCATATAGGATTTCTATTTGCCATATATATTTCAACCGTACTGTGATGTTTTACAAAAGTTCTGAACCTTTCTATTCTCATTGCTTCTACAGATTGTGAATTAAAAATAAACATTTTTGCTAAAAGTATTATTATATTATTGATTGATTGACTATGACTTTTCAGATCACCCAGTAATGCTATCTGCAAGGTTAGTTCCAGGTAAATATTGCAATCCTTTAGCCATTCCTGGACCTGTGTCCAAAAACAAGCTACAAATGGACAGAACCAAAACAAATGATCTAATGATTCTATCTCTTCAAGTTTCTCAATACTTTGTTGTATACCCTTTCTTGGCAATGACACAGGTCAAACGTTTTCTGTAAGTCTTCACAAGGTTTTCACACACTCTTGCTGGTATTTTGGCCCATTCCTCCATGCAGATCTCCTCTAGAGCAGTGATGTTTTGGGGCTGTCGCTGGGCAACACAGACTTTCAACTCCCTCCAAAGATTTTCTATGGGGTTGAGATCTGGAGACTGGCTAGGCCACTCCAGGACCTTGAAATGCTTCTTACGAAGCCACTCCTTCGTTGCCCGGGCGGTGTGTTTGGGATCATTGTCATGCTGAAAGACCCAGCCACGTTTCATCTTCAATGCCCTTGCTGATGGAAGGAGGTTTTCACTCAAAATCTCACGATACATGGCCCCATTCATTCTTTCCTTTACACGGATCAGTCGTCCTGGTCCCTTTGCAGAAAAACAGCCCCAAAGCATGATGTTTCCACCCCCATGCTTCACAGTAGGTATGGTGTTCTTTGGATGCAACTCAACATTCTTTGTCCTCCAAACACGACGAGTTGAGTTTTTACCAAAAAGTTATATTTTGGTTTCATCTGACCATATGACATTCTCCCAATCCTCTTCTGGATCATCCAAATGCACTCTAGCAAACTTCAGACGGGCCTGGACATGTACTGGCTTAAGCAGGGGGACACGTCTGGCACTGCAGGATTTGAGTCCCTGGCGGCGTAGTGTGTTACTGATGGTAGGCTTTGTTACTTTGGTCCCAGCTCTCTGCAGGTCATTCACTAGGTCCCCCCGTGTGGTTCTGGGATTTTTGCTCACCGTTCTTGTGATCATTTTGACCCCACGGGGTGAGATCTTGCGTGGAGCCCCAGATCGAGGGAGATTATCAGTGGTCTTGTATGTCTTCCATTTCCTAATAATTGCTCCCACAGTTGATTTCTTCAAACCAAGCTGCTTACCTATTGCAGATTCAGTCTTCCCAGCCTGGTGCAGGTCTACAATTTTGTTTCTGGTGTCCTTTGACAGCTCTTTGGTCTTGGCCATAGTGGAGTTTGGAGTGTGACTGTTTGAGGTTGTGGACAGGTGTCTTTTATACTGATAACAAGTTCAAACAGGTGCCATTAATACAGGTAACGAGTGGAGGACAGAGGAGCCTCTTAAATAAGAAGTTACCTGTCTGTGAGAGCCAGAAATCTTGCTTGTTTGTAGGTGACCAAATACTTATATTCCACCATAATTTGCAAATAAATTCATTAAAAATCCTACAATGTGATTTTCTGGATATTTTTTTTTCAATTTGTCTGTCATAGTTGACGTGTACCTATGATGAAAATTACAGGCCTCTCTCATCTTTTTAAGTGGGAGAACTTGCACAATTGGTGGCTGACTAAATATTTTTTTTCCCCACTGTAGCTAGGTGGGACAACCACATACACTATCTCAGTCATTGTAAGAACATTTTTCCTCAATAAAGTATCTATCAGCAAAGTCAGTGCTAGTAGGGGGAAAAAGTCAAGTGCGAGTGTTAGATCACGAACTTCACTATACTTCACTGCCAATTGTGTTTTTAACAATGGATGCTAATTTGCATGATCATAAACTGTGACAGACTCCTAATCTCATTCATCATATTTCAATAAGCACCTCCGTCCCCGCTCTCTTGCACATTCCATCCTTAATCATGACAGCAGCCAAACCCAGGGCTTCATAAAGCTGCTTTGACATCTTTACAAAGACTGCTCAACTGAGACAGAGCTGCAACATCCTCGGCACTATCGAAGGAATAACACCACCCTTTAATCACAGAACCAGAGCAAATGAGTGACAGGAAAAAATATGTATTATGAAGAAAAAGTCCCAATTGTAACATTAGCAATACAAAGTATGACACAGTACTTGAGAATACATGTATGGAATCTTTAAGATCTTTTATGATGTAAGGATTAGTGAAACATTCTGGGGTGGTTGCACAGACCCAGATTAAACCTAAAGTACTCATGGACTAAAAGGCATGTTAAATAGAGAATCACCATTGAAATCCATGTTAAGGCTTAATCTGGGTCAAAACCACCCCTAATAAAACCAACATTCAACATGAATTTACTGTCTTACAGTATGGTAAGCCTCCTGTAAAACAGAGTATGTAGGACTACTCTAAGACATACAGGTAACTGCAGTGCTAGAGGCGTCATTACAGACCCGGGTTCGATCCTGGGCTGTATCACAACCGGCCGTGATTGGGAGTCCCATAGGGCGGCGCACAATTGGCCCAGCGTTGTCCGGTTTAGGGGAGGGTTTGACCTGGGTAGGCCGTCATTGTAAATAATAATTTGTTCTTAACTGACTTGCCTAGTTAAATAAAGGTTAATTATATAAAAAATCAATAAAATAAAAAGCTAATGAGGGATACAAAGTCTATTGAAAGCAGGTGCTTCCACACAGGTGTGGTTCCTGAGTTAATTAAGCAATTAACATCCCATCATGCTTAGGGTCATGCATACAAATGCTGGGCAGACCATTATTTTGGCCAATATTTTGGCTACCATGACTATGCCCCCATAGGATGATAATGCACCCATCCACAGGGCACGAGTGGTCACTGAATGGTTTGATGAGCATGAAAACGATGTAAACCATATGCCATGGCCGTCTCAGACCAGATCTCAACCATTGAACACTTATGGGAGATTCTGGCGCGGCGCCTGAGACAGTGTTTTCCACCACCATGATTTTTTATGGAATATCTACATAGGCATACAGAGGCCCATTATCAGCAACCATCAGTCCTGTGTTCCAATGGCACGTTGTGTTTGCTAATCCAAGTTTATCATTTTAAAAGGCTAATTGATCATTAGAAAACCCTTTGCAATTATGTTAGCACAGCTGAAAACTGTTGTGCTGATTAAAGAAGCAATAAAACTGGCCTTCTTGAGACAAATTTAGTTCCTGGAGCATCAGCAATTGTGGGTTCGATTACAGGCTCAAAATGGCCAGAAACAAATAACTTTCTTCTGAAATGCGTCAGTCTGTTCTTGTTCTGAGAAATGAAGGCTATTCCATGTGAGAAATTGCAACGCTGTGTACTACTCCCTTCACAGAACAGCGCAAACGGTCTCTAACCAGAATAGAAAGTGGAGTGGGAGGCCGTGGTGCACAACTGAGCAAGAGAACAAATACATTAGAGTGTCTAGAAACAGACGCCTCACAGGTCCTCAACTGGCAGCTTCATTAAATAGTACCCACAAAACACCCGTCTCAACGTCAACAGTGAAGAGGCAACTCTGGGATGTTTGAGGTGTTTGGATCACAAAGAAGAACATTTGTGAGACGCAGACCAAATTAAAAGATGCTGGAGGAATGCTTGATGCCATCTGTCAAGCATGGTGGAAGCAATGTGATGGTCTGGGGGTGCTTTGGTGGTGGTAAAGTGGGAGATTTGTACAGGGTAAAAGGGATCTTGAAGAAGGAAGGCTATCACTACATTTTGCAACGCCATGGATGGTGCTTGATTGGAGCCAATTTCCTCCTACAACAGGACAATGACCCAAAGCACAGCTCCAAACTATGCAATAACTATTTAGAGAAGAAGCAGTCAGCTGGTATTCTGTCTATAATGGAGTGGCCAGCACAGTCATCGGATCTCAACCCTACTGAGCTGTTGTGGGAGCAGCTTGACCTTATGGTACGTAAGAAGTGCCCATCAAGCCAATCCAACTTGTGGGAGGTGCTTCAGGAAGCATGGGGTGACATCTCTTCAGATTACCTCAACAAATTGACGACTAGAATGCCAAAGGTCTGCAAGGCTGTAATTGCTGCAAATGGAGGATTCTTAGACGAAAGCAAAGTTTGAAGGACACAATTATTATTTCAATTAAAAATCATTATTTCTAACCTTGTCAATGACTACATTTCCAATTCATTTTGCTATATTTCCTATTCAAACTCATTTCATGTATGTTTTCATGGAAAACAAGGACATTTCTAAGTGACCCCAAACTTTTGAACAGTAGTGTAGGTCTACTGTAAAATGTACAGTATGTAGGCCTACTGTAAGACATACTATGTAGGTCTACTGTAAAATGTACAGTATGTAGGACAAACTGTAAAACTGTGAATGTGTACAGCATTAAACTGAATTAAGCAGTAGGTACTGCAGGAAACAAAACAAATCTTAGACAGATTGATGCTGCCAGCCTGCCACTAACAAGCCAGCACATTTATAAACTTCTCCTGCCTGTCCCCAACCCCTCTCTCCCCCGTCCCTCTCTCTCCCACTCCTTTCTCTCTCCTCACCGTCTCCCACCAGCTGCAGTAGGGCCAAGTCCACGGGGCGTTTCCAGCGGGTGTTCTTATGCAGGGCGATGCCGTAGCCCGTGGTGGCGAACACCTTGCCCGAGCCAATGGTCATCACCTTACAGCCCTCGTCTTTCCTCGCCATGTAGTTTAGCACAGCCGCATCATAGATGAAGGCATCTAGTTTACTGGAGGGGAGGAAGGGAGGGGAGACAGAGAAGACGAGATGAGGGTGAGATGATAAGTGAGAGTCCGGGTGAGGAATAAGCTGCTGGTGGTCAAGTCGTCTTGGGGAAGTGATTAAGTGTCTCTCCTCTGCATGAGGCGCACAATTTGTTATAACTACTCTAATGCTTCCAACATGATAAGTGTATGTTTTATCTAATGTAAGCCAAATTAATCCAGTATTTTGCACTATAAACACCGGCAGAGAGACATAAACACACATACAGTACGACAGGACCGCATGGGGAGATAAGTGTTGCTAAGAGGTTGCTATGCTGGGTCATGTTCATTAGGGCACACAACGGAAAGTGTTTCAGTCTGTTTTCTTCCGTTTGGTGTCTAATGAATATGGTCCTGGTTGAATGCAATGAAATGAACGGGATGTCATCTTCACAAACACACAAACTGACCCAGTCTTGAGGTTGTCGATGGCCTCCTCCACTCCCTTCTGGTTGTTGCGGATCATGAAGTTGTGCATGTTGGCGTAGTTGCTGCGGATGTTCTCCTCCGTGCTCCCGTTGGGGACGGTGCCAAATCGGAGCGGGGGGTACTGCTCAGTGGGCTGCTGGAACTGGGGGGATAGAGGAGGAACTAGGGGTTGATGTGGGAATTCAGGGTAAGAGTTGAGTGACAAGAGTACATTACATCGTAAATAATGCATGCATAGTGATCTAAGGAAGTTGGACAGGTGGACAATACCTCAAGCAACATGTCAAAAATCAAAGAACTGCCAAAATGTAAGAACATTTGAAAAGATTGCTGCTAAAATCTCCAACACCAACTCAGCAAGTTGAGCATCTATCTTTTGAGATGTTCTTGTGATTTTTGGCTGCATCTCGATGTGCTGTCCAGTGTCCACCCAACTTCCTTAGATCTCATGTAAAAACTGTTTCTTCTTCTCCCCCCAAAGTGAACAGAATTCCGCTCTCCTTGCATTTTTATTACAGAGTTCTTTAGAAAGGGAGAGAATTGAGAGGAATGAAAGTTAGAGATGGATCAATGCATAAATAAAGAAGACATTAGCTGAATATGTTTTCATACCACACAAATGACTGAAATGAGTGGCTACTCTCACTGACAAACTGAAAACAATCTGGTCTTGAATTCAAACAAACAATAGCCCAGGCCAATGAAGCGACACACAGATTGCACAATGTTAGGAGGAAATATATATACAGTATATACACTACATGTCCCAAAAACATCTCATTCCAAAATCATGGGCATTAATATGGAGTTGGTCCCCCCTTTGCTGCTATAACAGCCTCCACTCTTCTGGGAAGGCTTTCCACTAGATATTGGAACATTGCTGCAGGGACTTGCTTCCATTCAGCCACAACAGCATTAGGTCTGGCTCGCAGTCGATGGGGTTGAGGTCAGGGCTCTGTGCATGTCACGCTCTGGCTCCGGGACTGTGTAGTTTGAGCCAGGGTGTATTCATTTGGTTGTGTTGGGTATAGGGTGTGTTCATTTGGTTGTGTTTGGTTTTGGTTGTAGTGTCTTGTCTCGTCATGTGACTCCCAATCGGAGGTAACGAGTGTCAGCTGTCGGCTCGTTATCTCTGATTGGGAGCCATATTTAAACTGTCAGTGTTCACCTTAGGGTTGTGGGTTTTTGTTCCATGTTTCAGTCTGTGTACTGAGGACTTCACTATCCGTCATTGTTTATTGTTTTCTCGTTCGTGCACTTTAACTTTAATAAAGTCATGTTCGCTACAAACGCTGCGCTTTGGTCCACTCCTTCCGTAGACGGCCGTGACAGAAAAACCCACCACAAAAGGACCAAGCAGCGTGTCCAGGAGCAAGGAGACTGGACATGGGAGGAAGCGCCGGGTAAGGAGATCGAGAGGCTGGCGATGGCCCAGGTGGGCAAATCGTGGTCCTGGGAGGACATGCTCGGGGGCAAGGGACCTTGGGGGAGGATCAAGGCCCTGGCGAGAGAGGAGCAACGGCGTCAGCAGGGCCATCGTCGGAAGGACGAGAGGCAACCCCAAAAAGTTTTTGGGGGGGGGCACATGGCTTGGGCGGCTGGGCAGCAGGAGGCTGCCACAGGGAGACGTGGAGAGAAGGCTACCGGATTACGGGAGCCATTGGCGAGTAGAGGGAGGGAAGTAGTGGAGGCACGGCGTGAGAGACTGAGGTGTGTTACCAGTCCGGTCCGGCCCGTTCCTGATCCCCGGTTAAGGCCAGTGGTGTGTGTTCCCAGTATGGACCGGCCTGTTCCTACTCCACGCACCAAGTCCACGGTGTGCGTCGCCAGCCCAGCCCGGCCTGTTCCTGCTCCACGCACAAAGCCTACGGTGTGCGTCGACAGCCCTGTCCGGCCTGTTCCTGCTCCACGTACCAGACCTACGGTGTGCGTCGCCAGCCCAGCCCGGCCTGTTCCTGCTCCACGCACTAAACCTACGGTGTGCGTCGCCAGCCCAGCCCGGCCTGTTCCTGCTCCACGCACTAAACCTACGGTGTGCGTCGCCAGCCCAGCCCGGCCTGTTCCTGCCACCCGCACCAAGTCCACGGTGTGCGTCGCCAGCCCAGCCCGGCCTGTTCCTGCTCCACGCACTAAACCTACGGTGTGCGTCGCCAGCCCAGCCCGGCCTGTTCCTGCTCCACGCACTAAACCTACGGTGTGCGTCGCCAGCCCAGCCCGGCCTGTTCCTGCCACCCGCACCAAGTCCACGGTGTGCGTCGCCAGCCCAGCCCGGCCTGTTCCTGCTCCACGCACTAAACCTACGGTGCGCGTCGCCAGCCCGACCCGGCCTGTTCCTGCCACTCGCACCAAACCTACGGTGCGCGTCGCCAGCCCGGTCCGGCCTGTTCCTGCCACCCGCACCAAGTCTACGGTGCGCGTCGCCAGCCCGACCCGGCCTGTTCCTGCCACTCGCACCAAACCTACGGTGCGCGTCGCCAGCCCGGTCCGGCCTGTTCCTGCCACTCGCACCAAGCCAAGGGTGCGAGTCGTCAGCCTGGTCCAGCCCGTTCCTGCTACTCGCACCAAGCCAGGGGTACGAGTCGTCGGCCTAGTCCAGCCCGTTCCTGCTACTCGCACCAAGCCAAGGGTGCGAGTCGTCAGCCTGGTTCAGCTCGTCCCTGCTACTCGCACCAAGCCAAGGGTGCGAGCCGTCAGCCTGATCCAGCCCATTCCTGCTACTCGCACCAAGCCAGGGATGCGAGTCTTCAGCCTGGTGAGGCCTGTTCCGGCTCCACGCACCAGGCAAAGGGTGCGTATCGTCTGCCAGTTCCGGTCCATTCCTACCTCACGCGCCAAGCCAGGGGTGCGCGTCGGAGGTCCTGATCCAGCAAGCTGGGTCAGATCGGACCGGGGGCACTACGGGGGGAGTGAAGTGGGGTGGTGGTCAAGCCCGGAGCCGGAGCCGCCTCCGAGGAGCAACACCCACCCAGCCCTCCCCTATTTTGGGGTGTAGGCGCGGTCGGAGTCCGCGCCTTTAATCAATCAATCAATCAATTTTATTTTATATAGCCCTTCTTACATCAGCTAATATCTCGAAGTGCTGTACAGAAACCCAGCCTAAAACCCCAAACAGCTAGTAATGCAGGTGTAGAAGCACGGTGGCTAGGAAAAACTCCCTAGAAAGGCGAAAACCTAGGAAGAAACCTAGAGAAGAGGAGCCTTTAGGGGGGGGTACTGTCACGCTCTGGCTCCGGGACTGTGTAGTTTGAGCCAGGGTGTATTCATTTGGTTGTGTTGGGTATAGGGTGTGTTCATTTGGTTGTGTTTGGTTTTGGTTGTAGTGTCTTGTCTCGTCATGTGACTCCCAATCGGAGGTAACGAGTGTCAGCTGTCGGCTCGTTATCTCTGATTGGGAGCCATATTTAAACTGTCAGTGTTCACCTTAGGGTTGTGGGTTTTTGTTCCATGTTTCAGTCTGTGTACTGAGGACTTCACTATCCGTCATTGTTTATTGTTTTCTCGTTCGTGCACTTTAACTTTAATAAAGTCATGTTCGCTACAAACGCTGCGCTTTGGTCCACTCCTTCCGTAGACGGCCGTGACAGTGCAGGCCAGTCAAGTTCTTCCACACCGATCTAGACAAACCATTTCTGTATGGACCTTGCTTTGTGCATGGGGGCATTGTCATGCTGAAACAGTAAAAGGCCCTCCCCAAACTGTTGCCACAAATTTGGAAGCACATAATCGTCTAGAATGTCCCTTCACTGGAACTAAGGGGCCTAGCCCGAACCATGAAAAACAGCCCCAGACCATTATTCGTCCTCCACCAAACTTTACATTTGGCACTATGCATTGGGGCAGGTAGCGTTCTCCTGGGATCCGCCAAACTAAGATTTGTCAGTCGGACTGCCAGATGGTGAAGTGTGATTCATCACTCCAGAGAAATATGTTTCCACTGCTCCAGAGTCCAATGGCGGCAAGCTTTACACCACTTCAGCCAACGCTTGGCATTGCGCATGGTGATCTTAAGCTTGATCTGCGGCTGCTCGGCCGTGGAAACCCATTTCTTGAAGCTCCCGACGAACAGTTAATGTGCTGACGTTGCTTTCAGAGGCAGTTTGAAACTCGGTAGTGAGTGTTTCAACCGAGGACAGACGATTTTTACGCACTACGCCCTTCAGCACTCAGCGGTCCCCTTCTGTGAGCTTGTGTGGCCTATCACTTCGCGGTTGAGCCATTGTTGCTCCTAGAAGTTTCCACTTCACAATAAGAGCACTTACAGTTGACCGGGGCAGCTCTAGCAGGGCAGAAATTTGACAAACTGACTTGTTAGAAAGGTGGCGTCCTATGACGGTGCTACATTGAAAGTCACTGAGCTCTTCAGTAAGTCCATTCTACAGCCCATGTTTGTCTATGGAGATTGCACACCTGTCAGCAACGGGTATGGCTGAAATAGCCGAATCCACTAATTTGAAGGGGTGGCCACATACTTTTGTATATATAGTGTATATATCATAGGCTACAGTAGGCTACATTATGCAATTTTTTGGAAAACAGTGCTGCTGTTCGCAAAGAATTGGGAGTTGTTGAGAAAAATGTGTTTCTATTGGTTCTACAGAAAGATTAGAATCTGCAAAAGGCAAACCGACAACCGCAACCAACCATAGAAATATAATCCATAGATGGCAGTTCAATTCTGGACTGGCATCCATTGCTAGTGTACCCATGAGTTTAACAGTCAAATTGCCAGGGTAAGAAGTTACAAAACCCTTCTATGGATTATACAGTGAGGGAAAAAAGTATTTGATCCCCTGCTGATTTTGTACGTTTGCCCACTGACAAAGAAATTATCAGTCTATAATTTTAATGGTAGGTTTATTTGAACAGTGAGAGACAGAATAACAACAACAAAATCCAGAAAAACGCATGTCAAAAATGTTATAAATTGATTAGCATTTTAATTAGGGAAAGAGGTACAGTGGGGAGAACAAATATTTGATACACTGCCGATTTGCATGTTTTCCTACTTACAAAGCATGTAGAGGTCTGTAATTTTTATCATAGGTACACTTCAACTGTGAGAGATGGAATCTAAAACAGAAATCCAGAAAATCACATTGTATGATTTTTAAGTAATTAATTTGCATTTTATTGCATGACATAAGTATTTGATACATCAGAAAAGCAGAACTTAATATTTGGTACAGAAACCTTTGTTTGCAATTAGAGAGATCATACGTTTCCTGTAGGTCTTGACCAGGTTTGCACACACTGCAGCAGGGATTTTGGCCCACTCCTCCATACAGACCTTCTCCAGATCCTTCAGGTTTCGGGGCTGTCGCTGGGCAATACGGACTTTCAGCTCCCTCCAAAGATTTTCTATTGGGTTCAGGTCTGGAGACTGGCTAGGCCACTCCAGGACCTTGAGATGCTTCTTACGAAGACACTCCTTAGTTGCCCTGGCTGTGTGTTTCGGGTCGTTGTCATGCTGGAAGACCCAGCCATGACCCATCTTCAATACTCTTACTGAGGGAAGGAGGTTGTTGGCCAAGATCTCGCGATACATGGCCCCATCCATCCTCCCCTCAATACGGTGCAGTCGTCCTGTCCCCTTTGCAGAAAAGCATCCCCAAAGAATGATGTTTCCACCTTCATGCTTCACGGTTGGGGTTGTACTCATCCTTCTTCTTCCTCCAAACACGGCGAGTGGAGTTTAGACCAAAAAGCTCAATTTTTGTCTCATCAGACCACATGACCTTCTCCCATTCCTCCTCTGGATCATCCAGATGGTCATTGGCAAACTTCAGACGGGCCTGGACATGCGCTGGCTTGAGCAGGGGGACCTTGCGTGCGCTGCAGGATTTTAATCCATGACGGCGTAGTGTGTTACTAATGGTTTTCTTTGAGACTGTGGTCCCAGCTCTCTTCAGGTCATTGACCAGGTCCTGCCGTGTAGTTCTGGGCTGATCCCTCACCTTCCTCATGATCATTGATGCCCCACGAGGTGAGATCTTGCATGGAGCCCCAGACCGAGGTTGATTGACTGTCATCTTGAACTTCTTCCATTTTCTAATAATTGCGCCAACAGTTGTTGCCTATCACCAAGCTGCTTGCCTATTGTCCTGTAGCCCATCCCAGCCTTGTGCAGGTCTACAATTCTATCCCTGATGTCCTTACACAGCTCTCTGGTCTTAGCCATTGTGGAGAGGTTGGAGTCTGTTTGATTGAGTGTGTGGACAGGTGTCTTTTATACAGGTAACGAGTTCAAACAGGTGCAGTAAATACAGGTAATGAGTGGAGAACAGGAGGGCTTCTTAAAGAAAAACTAACAGGTCTGTGAGAGCCGGAATTCTTACTGGTTGGTAGGTGATCAAATACTTATGTCATGCAATAAAATGCAAATGAATTACTTAAAAATCATACAATGTGATTTTCTGGATTTTTGTTTTAGATTCCGTCTCTCACAGTTGAAGTGTACCTAATGATAAAAAAAATTACAGACCTCTACATGCTTTGTAAGTAGGAAAATCTGCAAAATCGGCAGTGTATCAAATACTTGTTCTCCCCACTGTATTTGACCCCCTCTCAATCAGAAAGATTTCTGGCTCCCAGGTGTCTTTTATACAGGTAACGAGCTGAGATTAGAAGCACACTCTTAAAGGGAGTGCTCCTAATCTCAGCTTGTTACCTGTATAAAAGACACCTGTCCACAGAAGCAATCAATCAATCAGATTCCAAACTCTCCACCATGGCCAAGACCAAAGAGCTCTCCAAGGATGTCAGGGACAAGATTGCAGACCTACACAAGGCTGGAATGGGCTACAAGACCATCGCCAAGCAGCTTGGTGAGAAGGTGACAACAGTTGGTGCGATTATTCGCAAATGGAAGAAACACAAAAGAACTGTCAATCTCCCTCAACCTGGGGCTCCATGCAAGATCTCACCTCGTGGAGTTGCAATGATCATGAGAACTTTGAGGAATCAGCCCAGAACTACACGGGAGGATCTTGTCAATGATCTCAAGGCAGCTGGGACCATAGTCACCAATAAAACCATTGGTAACACACTACGCCGTATAGGACTGAAATCCTGCAGCGCCCGCAAGGTCCACCTGCTCAAGAAAGCACATATACAGGGCCGTCTGAAGTTTGCCAATGAACATCTGAATGATTCAGAGGAGAACTGGGTGAAAGTGTTGTGGTCAGATGAGACCAAAATCGAGCTCTTTGGCATCAACTCAACTAGCCGTGTTTGGAGGAGGAGGAATGCTGCCTATGACCCCAAGAACACCATCCCCACCGTCAAACATGGAGGTGGAAACATTATGCTTTGGGGGTGTTTTTCTGCTAAGGGGACAGGACAACTTCACCGCATCAAAGGGACGATGGACAGGGCCATGTACCGTCAAATCTTGGGTGAGAACCTCCTTCCCTCAGCCAGGGCATTGAAAATGGGTTGTGGATGGGTATTCCAGCATGACAATGACCCAAAACACACGGCCAAGGCAACAAAGGAGTGGCTCAAGAAGAAGCACATTAAGGTCCTGGAGTGGCCTAGCCAGTCTCCAGACCTTAATCCCATAGAAAATCTGTGGAGGGAGCTGAAGGTTCGAGTTGCCAAACGTCAGCCTCGAAACCTTAATGACTTGGAGAAGATCTGCAAAGAGGAGTGGAACAAAATCCCTCCTGAGATGTGTGCAAACCTGGTGGCCAACTACAAGAAAGGTCTGACCTCTGTGATTGCAACAAGGGTTTTGCCACCAAGTACTAAGTCATGTTTTGCAGAGGGGTCAAATACTTATTTCCCTCATTAAAATGCAAATCAATTTATAACATTTTTGACATGCGTTTTTCTGGATTTTTTTGTTGTTATTCTGTCTCTCACTGTTCAAATAAACCTACCATACAAATTATAGACTGATCATGACTTTGTCAGTGGGCAAACGTACAAAATCAGCAGGGGATCAAATACTTTTTTCCCGACTGTAGGCATACCAGTAACTGCCTAAATAAAGGAAACACTTGAGTAAACAAGGGATACAAAGTATACTGTATGTTATGGTGTGGGGTGCAATTTCCTGGCATGGTTTAGGTCCACTTGTAGAATTTACAGTGGGGGAAAAAAGTAATTAGTCAGCCACCAATTGTGCAAGTTCTCCCACTTAAAAAGATGAGAGAGGCCTGTAATTTTCATCATAGGTACACGTCAACTATGACATACAAAATGAGAAATAAAAATCCAGAAAATCACATTGTAGGATTTTTTATGAATTTATTTGCAAATTATGGTGGAAAATAAGTATTTGGTCAATAACAAAAGTTTCTCAATACTTTGTTATATACCCTTTGTTGGCAATGACACAGGTCAAACGTTTTTTGTAAGTCTTCACAAGGTTTTCACACACTGTTGCTGGTATTTTGGCCCATTCCTCCATGCAGATCTCCTCTAGAGCAGTGATGTTTTGTGGCTGTCGCTGGCAACACGGACTTTCAACTCCCTCCAAAGATTTTCTATGGGGTTGAGATCTGGAGACTGGCTAGGCCACTCCAGGACCTTGAAATGCTTCTTACGAAGCCACTCCTTCGTTGCCCAGGCGGTGTGTTTGGGATCATTGTCATGCTGAAAGACCCAGCCACGTTTCATCTTCAATGCCCTTGCTGATGGAAGGAGGTTTTCACTCAAAATCTCACGATACATGGCCCCATTCATTCTTTCCTTTACACGGATCAGTCGTCCTGGTCCCTTTGCAGAAAAACAGCCCCAAAGCATGATGTTTCCACCCCCATGCTTCACAGTAGGTATGGTGTTCTTTGGATGCAACTCAGCATTCTTTGTCCTCCAAACACGACGAGTTGAGTTTTTACCAAAAAGTTCTATTTTGGTTTCATCTGACCATATGACATTCTCCCAATCCTCTTCTGGATCATCCAAATGCACTCTAGCAAACTTCAGACGGGCCTGGACATGTACTGGCTTAAGCAGGGGGACACGTCTGGCACTGCAGGATTTGAGTCCCTGGCGGCGTAGTGTGTTACTGATGGTAGGCTTTGTTACTTTGGTCCCAGCTCTCTGCAGGTCATTCACTAGGTCCCCCCGTGTGGTTCTGGGATTTTTGCTCACCGTTCTTGTGATCATTTTGACCCCACGGGGTGAGATCTTGCGTGGAGCCCCAGATCGAGGGAGATTATCAGTGGTCTTGTATGTCTTCCATTTCCTAATAATTGCTCCCACAGTTGATTTCTTCAAACCAAGCTGCTTACCTATTGCAGATTCAGTCTTCCCAGCCTGGTGCAGGTCTACAATTTTGTTTCTGGTGTCCTTTGACAGCTCTTTGGTCTTGGCCATAGTGGAGTTTGGAGTGTGACTGTTTGAGGTTGTGGACAGGTGTCTTTTATACTGTTAACAAGTTCAAACAGGTGCCATAAATACAGGTAACGAGTGGAGGACAGAGGAGCCTCTTAAAGAAGTTACAGGTCTGTGAGAGCCAGAAATCTTGCTTGTTTGTAGGTGACCAAATACTTATTTTCCACCATAATTTGCAAATAAATTCATTAAAAATCCTACAATGTGATTTTCTGGATTCTTTTTTCTCAATTTGTCTGTCATAGTTGACGTGTACCTATGATGAAAATTACAGGCCTCTCTCATCTTTTTAAGTGGGAGAACTTGCACAATTGGTGGCTGACTAAATACTTTTTTCCCCACTGTATGCCAAGACACATTGAAGCTGTTCTGGCAGCTCTTGGTGGCCCAACACCCTTTAAAGAAACTTTATGTTGGTGTTTCCTTTATTTTGGTAGATACAGTGGCTTGCGAAAGTATTCACCCCCTTGGCATTTTTCCTATTTTGTTGCCTTACAACCTGGAATTAAAATTGATTTGTTTTTTTTTTTTGGGGGGGGGGGGGGGGGGGGGGGGGTTGTATCATTTGATTTACACAACATGTCTACCACTTTGAAGATGCAAAATATTTTTTTTGTGAAACAGAAAACTTGAGCGTGCAGAACTATTCACCCCCCCCAAAGTCAATACTTTGTAGAGACAACTTTTGCAGCAATTACAGCTGCAAGTCTCTTGGGGTATGTCTCTATAAGCTTGGCACATCTAGCCACTGGGATTTTTGCCCATTCTTCAAGGCAAAACTGCTCCAGCTCCTTCAAGTTGGATGGGTTCCTCTGGTGTACAGCAATCTTTAAGTCATACCACAGATTCTCAATTGGATTGAGGATTCATTCTCAAATCTCTGGAAGACTGAAACAGGTTTCCCTCAAGAATTTCCTTGTATTTAGCGCCATCCATCATTCCTTCAATTCTGACCAGTTTCCCAGTCCCTGCCGATGAAAAACATCCCCACAGCATGATGCTGCCACCACCATGCTTCACTGTGGGGATGGTGTTCTCAGGGTGATGAGAAGTGTTGGGTTTGCGCCAGACATAGCGTTTTCCTTGATGGCCAAAAAGCTCAATTTTAGTATCATCTGACCATAGTACCTTCTTCCATATGTTTGGGGAGTCTCCCACATGGCTTTTGGCGAACACCAAACGTGTTTGCTTATTTTTTTCTTTAAGCAATGGCTTTTTTCTGGCCACTCTTCCGTAAAGCCAGCTCTGTGGAGTGTACGGCTTAAAGTGGTCCTATGGACAGATACTCCAATCTCTGCTGTGGAGCTTTGCAGCTCCTTCAGGGTTATCTTTGGTCTCTTTGTTGCCTCTCTGATTAATGCCCTCCTTGCCTGGTCCGTGAGTTTTGGTGGGCGGCCCTCTCTTGGCAGGTTTGTTGTGGTGCCATATTCTTTCAATTTTTTAATCATGGATTTAATGGTGCTCCGTGGGATGTTCAAAGTTTCTGATATTTTTATAACCCAATCCTGATCTGTACTTCTCCACAACTTTGTCCCTGACCTGTTTGGAGAGCTCCTTGGTCTTCATGGTGCCCCTTGCTTGGTGGAATTTTGTGTATGTCCATTACATGAAATCCAAATAAAATCCATTTAAATTACAGGTTGTAATGCAACAAAGTAGGAAAAACGCCAAGGGGGATGAATACTTTTGGAAGGTACTGTACCTGTATGTGAGTGTGATAAAAATTTATCCGTAATAATTTTTTATGAACTATTGATCCTCTGTGGCAAAATGATGCTCTGGGGTGGTTGCATAAAACAATTTAATAATACAAAAAATATCACCAGTTTTTTTTGCCTCTTCAGCCCCTGACTCACATAATTGACCAGTCACACTTATTTATTATGCAGTTTATATATATTTATTTTATTAATCAGTTACCCAATAAAGGCAGGGCCCCCCAGTTACCCATGTGGGCCCCCTACCTTCTCTCCTCCCCCATCTGATGATTAGCAGAGCGGCAGCAGGCAGCAGCAGGCTGTCTACACTCATTGAGAGCGGGCTAATGAGTCCTTCTGTGGTTGGCGGTTGCAATAAAAAAATACAAAATATATACTATACTGAACAAAAATATTAATGCAAAATGCAACAATTTCAACGATTTTACTGAGTTATAGTTCATATAAGGAAATCAGTCAATTGAAATCAATTCACTAGGCCCTAATCTATGGATTTCACATGACTGGGCAGGGGCGCAGCCATGGGTGGGCCTGGGAGGGCATAGGCCCACCCACTTGGGAGCCAGGCCTTCCCACTGGGGAGCCAGGCTTAGCCAACCAGAATGAGTTTTTCCCCACAAAAGGGCTTTATTACAGACATAAATACTCCTCAGTTTCATCAGCTGTCCGGGTGGCTGGTCTCAGACAATCCCGCAGGTGGAGTCGGATGTGGAGGTCCTGGGCTGGCGTGGTTACACGTGGTCTGCGGTTGTGAGGCCGGTTGAACGTACTGCCAAATTCTCTAAAGCTACGTTGGAGGTGGTTGATGGTAGTGAAATGAACATTAAATTATCTGGCAACAGCTCTGGTGGAGATTCCTGCAGTCAGTATGCCAATTGCATGCTCCCTCAAACTTGAGACATCTGTGGCATTGTGTTGTGTGACAAAACTGCACATTTTAGAGTGGCCTTTTATTGTCCCCAACATAAGGTGCACCTGTGTAATGATCATGCTGTTTAATCAGCTTCTTGATATTCCACACCTGTCAGGTGGATGGATTATCTTGGCAAAGGAGAAATGCTCACTAACAGGGATGTAAACAAATTTGTGCACCAAATTTGAGAGAAATAAGCTTTCTGTGAGTATGGAAAATGTTGAGGATCTTTTATTTCATCTCATGAAACATGGGACCAACACTTTACATGTTGCATTTATATTTTTGTTCAGTATACATATATAATTGTTTGCTTCCTCTTGGGCCCCCCAAGGGGCTGGGCCCAGGGGCTTCAGCCCTGGTAAGCCCCTGCATACATATGGCCCTGCCACCAATTCAATGCTTTTAAATCCATAGATAAATAATGTGCAAGTGCACACTTTGGGAGAAGTGTGAAGAATTGAGGCATCACTGTGCTATGGAAACAGACATTATGGCCATCTTGGCCTTGGATCAGAACGCTCTCCTCACTCACACACCTTCTTGTCGCTGAGGCCAGACACAGTGTCGATGTACTCCTCCTGGATCATGAAGGCTGCCAGGTTGGCCGTGTAGGAGGCCAGGAAGATGACAGCGAAGAAGGCCCACACCAGCACCATGATCTTACTGGTGGTTCCTCTGGGATTCTCCACAGGCACTGAGTTATTGAAGACCAGAGCCCACAGCAGCCAGATAGACTTCCCTATGGTGAATTTAGAGCCTCCTGTCTCTGGATAGCGAGAGGTCGGGGGGAAGAGAGAAGGGGGAGTGGGAGAGACAATGAGTGAGAGAGAGCATGAGAGAGAGAGCGAGAGAGAGAGAGAGAGAGAGAGAGAGAGAGAGAGAGAGAGAGAGAGAGAGAGAGAGAGAGAGAGAGAGAGAGAGAGAGAGAGAGAGAGAGAGAGAGAGAGAGAGAGAGAGAGAAAGAGAGAAAGAGAGAAAGAAAGAAATGGACATTGAATGGGAAATAAATATCCCAGGGTACTACTCACACCAGTATGTAACTCATCACGACTACTTCAATTGCTTCAGGTGATAACCTGAAATAATAATGACCATACTGTAATAAATGACTTACTCTTTGCACTTTGCAGGCTGCGGTTGTAGCCGACGGGACTGAAGAACTCGAAAATAAAGACCGTGACAGCGACCACGGACAGGCACATGACGAACATCATCACCCACACAGCTGGGCTGTACGGCTCTGAAATATCACATCAAAAAGACAAGGGTTCTGTTCCAAGGTTCTCACTAGCTTATTACTTAGAATGAAGCTAAGCAAACAGCACCCTACGGGCCCTCGTCAAAAGTAGCACCCTGCAATCTCTTTCTCTGAGCAATTGCATTAGTATAAAATAATATACTTTCCCAATTTTTCTACGGCCCATATTCTACATTTGGTTCCATGTTCCTAGCACGCAATGACTACATAAAGCTTGTGACTCTACAAACTTGTTGGATGCTTTTTCAGTTCATTTTGGTTTTGTTTCAGATTATTTTGTGCCCAACAGAAATAATGGTAAATATTGTATTGTGCCTTTTTGGAGTCACTTTTATTGTAAATAAGAATAGAATATGTTTCTAAACCCTTCTACGTTAATGTGGATAATCCTGAATGAATCGTGAATAATGATGAGTGAGAAAGTTATAGCGGGTCAAAGATTGTACCCCCAAGACATGCTAACTTCTCACCATTACCAATAACAGGGGAGGTTAGCATGTCTTGGGTGTATGATCTTTGACCCGCTGTAACTTTCTCACTCATCATTATTCACAATTCATTCAGGATTATCCGTAATCATGGTAGCATCCACATTAATGTAGAAGTGTTTAGAAACATATTCTATTCTTATTTTTACAATAAAAGTGACTCCAAAATGACAATAATCTGAAACACAACCAAAACGAACTGCAAATGCATCCAACAAGTTTGTAGAGTCACAAGCTTGATGTAGTCATTGCATGCTAGGAATATGGGACCAAATACTAAACTTTTGACTACATTATTTATAAGAACCTTTAGGGGTGTCAATATTTTGGGGGTGGAATACAATATAGCTCAGTATTTGAATTATTTATTTTATACAGTCATTATTGCTCATATTTATCAAGGGTGTCAATAATTTGGGACCCCACTGTAGTAAACTACTTTTTAGTAGAGCCCTTTGGGCCCTCGTCAAAAGTAGCACACTACATAGGGAACAGGGTGCCATTGGGACACAGACAATGTATTGGACATGCATTAGATGATTGCTCCACCTCATCCCTTTAATAAGGCTAGTAAATGCACAAAGTTTTGATATAGAATGGATGCACATTGTGCATTTACTAACCTTATTAAATATATATGGGTATGTGGTGGAGCATTTGTGTATGTACATTTTTACAAGGCCCAGCAACCCCCTAACAAGTGATGTGTGTTTAACTATACAGACAGATTACAGTCATGCATTCTAAGTGGTATTGCTAGCATTGACATTGGAGCATAGCCAAGGAGGGAATTCTACAAAAAAGCCATTCTCAAACCACTACACTCGTGTCATAGGTAAAGACAGGAGGAATTTAAAGGGATTGTTTTGTGGTACCATGATGTTGATTTGATACCTGTGAAGTAACTAATTACTTGTATTAATGTGTTATTACAAAGTAATGAAGCAATTGCTCTGTAATTGCATAGTAATGAAATTAAGAGGTTATTGATATTACACAAGTGGAATAAGGAATTGTCTTTAAATCATTTTTGGAGGTTCAGATTCTGTCTGACCCTAGTCATAGAGGAGTAACTTACAAGATCAAAAATATTACGGTCAAACCGAGATGGTTGAGAAAATGGCTGATGGTCTCAAGAAAACAGCCTTACAGAAAGAGTCAGGCTTGAAGACCCAATATTTTCTTGGCAAGAGACTAAGAGCAAACCAAGGACCCTTAGGTTACCATCAAATCAGTGACCCTTGATTCAGACTAAATTGCCTTGGGGTAAAAAACCTCTGGGTAGCCATTGGATACAGAACATGTCCAGATTGTCTACTAAATCTTAGTTGACAGACAGATATACGTCCATGTTTAAAATGAATCATTCAGGGGGGGGAACGACATACAGTCTGTGTTGTTTGAGTGTCTGAAACTAAGACTACATCCAGTTTGTGCTGTTTGATTGTCTGAAACTAAGACTATATCCAGTCTTTGCTGTTTGAGTGTCTGAAACTAAGACTATATACAGTCTTTGCTGTTTGAGTGTCTGAAACTAAGACTACATCCAGTCTGTGCTGTTTGAGTTCATGTCTGAACTAGCTTGTTTTACTTACAGCACAGCCGTCTCCTATGGCCAGATTGCTGTGTACTACTGAGTCATATCTGATGAGTTGCCATTACCCCGGTGCGTTTCACACTGTATTATCTAAGATCTGTCTGCAGATATAAACATACCATCACATCTCAATCGATGACTGTAGGATTAAAATGTCTGCCTTGTCTGCAGACTGAGTCTCTCTACATGGTTGGGCAAAGTCTAGAATTATGCTAAGGCAATTTGAAATGTAGAGGCGTTACCTTAGAGACATATTTTACTCTTAAATATCTTCACCCTTCATTATCGAGGGGCGGCATAGCCCACTGGAACACAGAATTTCATCAAAGGCAACAGTGAAAAATACATGAGTAAAAAATATAAAGAAAAAAAGAACATATAGACAGGTTTATGGATTTTATTTGAGAAGCCTGTGAAACCTTGCTTGGACAACTTTGATACTAAACCAAGAGAGAGAAATCAAGGTTTTCCTTGTTAATGGGGGATAAAGTTGGTTGGGGTGTCAGGTGTTGTGTGTTACCATAGACCCTTCATAGCCTATCATAGGCCCTTCACAGCCCATCATAGGCCCTTCATAGCCCCCTCATAGCACATCATATGCCCTTCATAGCCCTTCATAAACTCTTAGTCAGCCCTGCTCACCAAGGAAGGCCGACGGCGAGACGGTGCCGTTGCTACGGGAGACCATGACGCTGATGCCCGTCTCCACGAAGGGCACGGAGAACTCCACAGCCTCCGACCTCTCCTTGTTGACGGTCAGGGAGCCAATGGCCATGTCCGCCCGTTTATAAACCACCTGGTGGGCGGGAGGGGAACTGCAGTTAGGAACAGAAAAAAACGGGCCCATTCACGTTCACAGGCACTCACTTCCAGCTGTCTCAGTAGTAAAATGGTTACGTTAATGAGATTCGAGAGCGAGTCAAGCGACTGAGGAGCCTTGCAGCGGGGGAAAAGGGACACCTGCATCTGGTAGCAGGAGCCCGGTGGCTGTGTAAGCACAACAACACACCCTTAGCTGAGCTGTCACTGTGCGTGTGAGCTACACTTAACATCCCCATCTCTTCTCTGTTAACCACCCGTATTAATCCTGAGCACCCAGAGGGGGATTGTCTTCCCTGGAAATAACAAGACATCTGCCCAAGACTCCAAGCCAAACACTTCAGAGTTACTCCTCCATAGGAATATTAATCTATTTGACAGTTCTTGGTCTCATTCTGTCTCCACGTTTACTTTTAGGGGATTTCAAGGAGGAATTGCATGGCACCCCTTGAATATGTTTTTGAATACGTTCTTTTGAACGAGAGAAAAGAAAGAGAGAAGAAGAAATACATGACCGCTGACCTCCCCGACCATGCCATTCCACTGCCCATCACTCCCCCTCTTCCCATGTCTGCCATTGGTCACCAGGTAGAGGTCATAGGAGAAGCCCACTATTTTGGCCAATCGCTTGAGGACGTCAATGCAGAAGCCTTTGCAGCAGTGCTTCGACGATTTCTCATCCACCGGCACACTGTGGTTACAGAGAGAGCGGGGGAGGGAAGGAGAGAAAGACAGGGAGGGAGAGGGGAGAGACAGGAGGCAGAGGAGAGAGAGAAACAGAAGGGAGACACAGAAGGCCAAGGAGGAACGTATGAATTATTAGCAAGAGCTGTAGTAGCTGGATCAATACTGCCTGTAGTTTGACTGCTCAGTTTTAGAGAGGGGGGGCACATCAGGACAGACAGGAAAGGAGAAGGAGGACTGCATTAAAACGGGATTAAATGCTATTTTTCTGTGTGGGTTACCCTCAGCAGGGGACGAGGAAATTTAACAGGACATATGTGAACTCTTTCCAAGCATGTAGCTTTACAATAAGAATGTCTACAGAAAAAGCCTGATGGTGGATCAAAAGCTAATTTTAACTGGATAAATATCAATGTGTGGTCCCTCCCTGTATGTCCATTATGATAACCCACCAGTCAGTGCAGGTTTTAAGATTCTAATGGAATGTTCAAAGTAGGCTGATTAACTGGGGCAATCTCCCTGAGCAAATATAATTGATGGAACCTTCAGCAGGTCTTGTTACCAGACATCTTCTCAGAGACAGACTGGGAACACACAACACACTCAGCAGACCTTTAGAGACCAGGACAGACTGTGAAACACTGAGTGAGAGTTTATAAGAGAGGACAAGAGAGAATATACAACAGCACGTCAATGAGATAAACAGGCAACACATGTGTTTACTGGTTAGACTATGCTGCATCCCAAAAAAGTTACTTTAAGGAAAAACTTCAATCAAATTTGAGGTTTTGTTTGAAACCTTTTTATAGTTCAAATGATATTTCTATGAGTGTACAAAACATTAGGAACACCTTCCTATTATGGAGTTGCACCACCTTTTGCCCTCAGAACAGCCTCAATTCATCGGGGCATGGACTCTACAAGGTGTCGAAAGCGTTACACAGGGATGCTGGCCCATGTTGACTCCAATGCTTCCCACAGTTGTCAAGTTGGCTGGATGTCCTTTGGGTGGTGGACCATTCTTGATACACACGTGAAACTGTTGAACGTGAAAAACCCATCAGCGTTGCAGTTCTTGACACACTCAAACTTGTACGCCTGGCACCTACTACCATACCCCATTCAAAGGCACTTAAATATTTTGTCTTGCCCATTCACCCTCTGTATGGCACACACAATCCATGTCTCAATTGTCTCAATGCTTGAAAATCCTTCTTTAACCTGTCTCCTCCCCTTCATCTACACTGATTGAAGTGGATTTAACAAGTGACATCTATAAGGGATCATAGCTTTCACCTGGATTCACCTGGTCAGTCTATGTCATGGAAAATAGCAGGTGTTCATAATGTTTTGTACACTCAGTGTATAAAGAAATGTTTACATTTCAAAGGCGTTATTATTTATTTACCACAATTCAGATGCTAAATCTTTACACATTCTCTGCAATTATTTTCCCTGAATGGCTCGAGGGGAGGAAATGTAACCCTGTGACATCATACTTTTAGGAGTTATGGCCTTTTTAGGTAGTGTGGCGTAAAGCATTGTATTTGAAACACACTCTCAATAAACTATATGAATAATGAGGAGCAACATGGCCTACCACGACTTTTGAATGAAATGTCCCTTTACACTTATGATAGTTAAAACATTTAAACTACGTTGGTTACATGTTGGTCATGGTTAAACCATGGTCAGTCATGGTTAAACATCTGCATGGTTAGACCATGGTCGGTCATGGTAAACATCTGCCCCAGTAGCAGGCCTTACTTGGTGGTGTTGAGTGGTAGTCTGCAGGGCACCGAGTCCCGGATGCAGGAGTTGGTGCCTGGGTCGGCGGGCTCCACAATGACAAAGGGCCTCTCCTCCAAGGTGACCACCTTGAGGTGCTGGGTGTCATCCAGCGGCTTGAGGAAGGAGCCGTAGCGTGAAAAGGGCTGGATGATGAGATCCAGAACACCGTTCTGCCACGTGCCAACCTGCAGGAGATCATTTAGAGCC
Organism: Coregonus lavaretus; assembly: GCF_964263955.1. Taxonomy (NCBI): domain Eukaryota; kingdom Metazoa; phylum Chordata; class Actinopteri; order Salmoniformes; family Salmonidae; genus Coregonus; species Coregonus lavaretus. The sequence continues at coordinate 27,095,961 of NC_139990.1, forward strand.
ACTTAGAAAGAGTATAGGAAAAAGGAAACCTTTGTGCGACACAGTGTCTCTTTTGTTCACCGCGCCAGTTTGTGGTAAGTGTGGCATGTACTAAACACTTGAGAGTGTTTCAGTGTCTCGGCGGTCAAGCTTACATAGGAGACTGCATACTGGGGAAAATAAAAACCAGAAGCGACCGCGACCTGTGTTGAAGTAATTCTCCAATTAATTCAAGTAAGTCCCTGTTTTCTGAAGCACCATTTCCTCAGTTCTCCTTCAGGGCCACTTGAAGTTGTCTGGTTCTAATATCACTAGCAACAATGTATTAGACACTTTTATATTATTATCCTAATATTCGGAATAGTGGTTATGTTATACTATAGGGAACAGTATGTTACAGTACTTATGGATCTATGTAGACTATAAACGCACAGTATATCATAAGTGGTCTGACTTTTTCCATCATATAATGGTCTGGGGTCAACAACTGGTCCTAGACCTCAATCATCCACTGCTTGTTCACTCTCCCCTACTGATCTGAGTCCAGAGCCTTCAGTAAATATACTCAGAGGAGATGGGAAATGAACTGAAGGATCAATACCGCAGGGACCATGTTATCATACAGCTGCAACTGGGTCAGATTAGCCCACCTTGACACTGACAGTATGGACGCAGTGGTGTAAAGTACTTACAGTGCCTTGAAAAAGTATTCATCCCCCTTGGCGTTTTTCCTATTTTGTTGCATTACAACCTGTAATTTTTATTTGGATTTCATGTAATGGACATAAACAAAATAGTGAAAGAAAAAATTTCTAAAAAATAAATAACGGAAAGGTGATGCATGCATATGTATTCACCCCCTTTGCTATGAAGCCCCTAAATAAGATCTGGTGCAACCAATTACATTCAGAAGTCACATAGTTAGTTAAAGAAAGTCCACCTGTGTGCAATCTAAGTGTCACATGATCTGTCACATGATCTCAGTATATATACACCTGTTCTGAAAGGCCCCAGAGTCTGCAACACCACTAAGCAAGGGGCACCACCAAGCAAGCGGCACCATGAAGACCAAGGAGCTCTCCAAACAGATCAGGGACAAAGTTGTGGAGAAGTACAGATCAGGATTGGGTTATAAAAATATCTGAAACTTTGAACATCCCACGGAGCACCATTAAATCCATTATAAAAAAATTGAAAGAATATGGCACCACAATAAACCTGCCAAGAGAGGGCCACCCACCAAAACTCACGGACCAGGCAAGGAGGGCATTAATCAGAGGCAACCAAGAGACCAAAGATAACCCTGAAGGAGCTGCAAACCTCCACAGCAGAGATTGGAGTATCTGTCCATAGGACCCCTTTAAGCCGTACACTCCACATAGCTGGGCTATACAGAAGAGTGGCCAGAAAAAAGCCATTGCTTAAAGAAAAAAAATAAGCAAACACGTTTGGTGTTCGCCAAAATCCATGTGGGAGACTCCCCAAACATATGGAAGAAGGTACTCTGGTCAGATGAGACTAAACTTGAGCTTTTTGGCCATCAAGGAAAACGCTATGTCTGGCGCAAACCCAACACCTCTCATCACCCCGAGAACACCATCCCCACAGTGAAGCATGGTGGTGGCAGCATCATGCTGTGGGGATGTTTTTCATCGGCAGGGACTGGGAAACTGGTCAGAATTGAATGAATGATGGATGGCGCTAAATACAGGGATATTCTTGAGGGAAACCTGTTTCAGTCTTCCAGAGATTTGAGACTTGTCACGCCCTGACATAGAGTTCGCTAGTTGGTTTGGTCAGGGTGTGAGTATCTATGTAATGTGTATATCTATGTGTAGATCTAGTATGTTTAGATCTATGTTGGCCGGGTGTGGTTCCCAATCAGAGGCAGCTGTCGATCGTTGTCTCTGATTGGGGATCATACTTAGGTAGCCATTTTGCCTACCTATGTTGTGGGATCTTGACTCTTGTTTGTGTGTAGCCATTGTGAGCTTCACGTTACGTTGCTTTTGTTGTTTTGTCGGTGTTTAATTATTAAATAAACATGTATGCATTCCACGCTGCACCTTGGTCCAATCCTGTACTCAATGAACGTGACAAGACTGGGATGGAGGTTCACCTTCCAGCAGGACAATGACCCTAAGCATACTGCTAAAGCAACACTCGAGTGGTTTAAGGGGAAACATTTAAATGTCTTGGAATGGCCTAGTCAAAGCCTAGACCTCAATCCAATTGAGAATCTGTGGTATGACTTAAAGATTGCTGTACACCAGCGGAACCCATCCAACTTGAAGGAGCTGGAGCAGTTTTGCCTTGAAGAATTGGCAAAAATCCCAGTGACTAGATGTGCCAAGCTTATTGAGACATACCCCAAGAGACTTGCAGCAGTAAATGCTGCAAAAGTTGGCTCTACAAAGTATTGACTTTGGGGGGGTGAATAGCTATGCACCCTCAAGTTTTCTGTTTTTTTTGTCTTATTTCTTGTTTGTTTCACAATAAAAATTATTTTGCATCTTCAAAGTGGTCGGCATGTTGTGTAAATCAAATGATACAAAACCCCCAAAAATCTATTTTAATTCCAGATTGTAAGGCAACAAAATAGGAAAAATGCCAAGGGGGGTGAATACTTTCGCAAGCCACTGTAAGTAAAAATACTTTAAAGTCCTACTTAAGTAGGTTTCTGGGGTATCTGTACTTTATTTTACTATTTTCTTTGTGACAACTTTTATTTTTACTACATTCCTAAAGAGAATAATGTACTTTTTACTCCATTCATTTTCCCTGACACCCAAAAGTACAGGACAGGAAAATGGCCCAATTCACACACTGGTCATCCCTACTGATGATCTGGTGGACTCACTAAACACACATGCTTTGTTTGTAAATTATGTCTGAGTGTTGGATTGTGACCCTAGCTATCTGTAAATTTTAAAAACAAGAAAATGGTGCCATCTGGTTTGCTTAATATAAGGAATTTGAAATGATTTACACTTTTACTTTAGCAATTACATTTACTTTTGATACTTAAGTATATTTAAAACCAAATACTTTTAGACTTTTACTCAAGTAGTGTTTTAATGGATGACTTTCACTTTTACTTGAGTCATTTCTATGAAGGTATCTTTACTTTTACTCAAGTATGACAATTGAGTACTTTTTCCACCACTGTATGGAGGCATGTTAAGCATATCATGATTCATGCTGAACAAATTATTGTTATTGTGGATGGATATCATGGGATCACTAGGCCTTAAGGCAAAAACGTGGGTAAACATACAGAGTACTGAAAGGTTAGTTGAAAACAGCAGGAATGGAGTGAATGGAGAGCTGAGGTAAGAGCATGGGCTTTCTCTCTCTCGGGGGAACAAACATTAGACGTCTAGTTTGCCTGTACTTTTTCCACCACTGTATGGAGGCATGTTAAGCATATCATGATTCATGCTGAACAAATTATTGTTATTGTGGATGGATATCATGGGATCACTAGGCCTTAAGGCAAAAACGTGGGTAAACATACAGAGTACTGAAAGGTTAGTTGAAAACAGCAGGAATGGAGTGAATGGAGAGCTGAGGTAAGAGCATGGGCTTTCTCTCTCTCGGGGGAACAAACATTAGACGTCTAGTTTGCCTGTTAACGAAAGCTAACAAGGTTGACAAAACTTGAAGGAGGGGTAAGTAGGCACATCCGATGGACTGTAATAGTGCGGTTTGCGCGGTTAGCAAGATGAGGGGAGTGTGTGTGTGTGTGTGTGTGTGTGTGTGTGTGTGTGTGTGTGTGTGTGTGAGGATGAGTTAGCAAGACTTAATGGGGTGTGGAATGGTGGTTAGCCAGGTAAGCGAGCGTGTCACCTAATTAGCGGTTAGCGCGCTAACTCACTGACCTCCTCCCAGCCTTTCCCCTCGGTGTAGGAAATCACATCCAGTACTGGATTGGACAGGTAGCCTTCGCTGTTGAAAGAGTAGTCCCGGCCACTCAGCGTAATGTTACTGAAGAACCTGGAAGATAGGAAATGGAGTGAGAGAATGGCAGACAGAAAGAGAAAGAGTCAGAGAGAAATAGAGGGACACACTAGACAACTTTAAGCACAGACATATCGACAGACAGACAGAGAGAGAAACAGACAGAAAAACAAAGAAACTGAGAAATGGACAAACGGAAAAACATAGAAACGGAGAGGCATGCTAGACTTTCAGCAAGCTTCATGTTTTAGCTTGATGTGACAGGGAAGGCAATGAGAGAGTGGCAGAGAGAGAACGAGAGAGAGAGAGAGAGAGAGAGAGAGAGAGAGAGAGAGAGAGAGAGAGAGAGAGAACGAGACAGAGAGAACGAGACAGAGAGAACGAGAGAAGCAGGGGGCACTTAATACTAGATACAGTACACTATATATACAAAAGTATGTGGACACCCCTTCAACTTAGTGAATTTGGCTCATCTTGAGATAGGCTACTGCCACGACGAGCGCATCGGCCATCATTGTGAGTAGCCTATGGCTTCATCTTCATCATTAGGTGAGACAGTGTGCCACTGGACATTGTATAATGTAGCCTACTGTAGCCTATGATATATATACTATATATACACAAAAGTATGTGGACACCCCTTCAAATTAGTGGATTCGGCTATTTCAGCCATACCCGTTGCTAAAATCGAGCACACAGTCATGCAATTTCCATAGACAAACATTGGCAGTAGAACGGCCTTACTGAAGAGCTCAGTGACTTTCAACGTAGCACCGTCATAACAAGTCACCTTTCCAACAAGTCAGTTCGTCAAATTTCTGCCCTGATAGAGCTGCCCCGGTCAACTGTATGTGCTGTTATTGTTAAGTGGAAACGTATAGGAGCAACAACGGCTCTGATCTGAAAAGTCATAGTCAATCGATCAATAATATAATAATACTTTTAGCAAAAAAAAAATATTTTCAATTCACAATATGTAGAAACAATGAGAATAGAAAGGTTCAGAACTTTTGTAAGACATAACAGTACAGTTGAAATATATATGGCAAATAGAAATCCTATATGGATGGTGTTAAGAGATAGATGGGAGGTGTTGAATGGAATTGAAGGATGGGACTAATAACAACTAACAACAAATAATAACAAGATAACTAATAATGTAAGCATACTGTGTCCATAATAAGTATATAGGTTGTAGGTTGGGAGCTTTTGTGAAAGAGCACAGTTAGAAAGATATGCCATATAGAAGCAAACCGGGTGGACATTATGAAAATGATCGGAGAGGTTGAGAGTAGAAGAAGTTCAGGAGAAAAAACAAACAAAATATAATTATTGTAAAATTGATTGTGTCCATAAAATTTTGATAGTAAGTATAAGCAGGAATTAGAGGCCTAAGCGTTGTTGTTCACTAGTTTACTCCAAGAAGGGAAAGGGTGGCGGGATTGGAAAGTAATAAAGGGGAATATATATATTTTTAAGGATAATGTGTATGTATGTATGTACAGTGAGGGAAAAAAGTATTTGATCCCCTGCTTATTTTGTACGTTTGCCCACTGACAAAGACATGATCAGTCTATAATTTTAATGGTAGGTTTATTTGAACAGTGAGAGACAGAATAACAACAACAAAAATCCAAAAAAATGCATGTAAAAAATGTTATAAATTGATTTGCATTTTAATGAGGGAAATAAGTATTTGACCCCTCTGCAAAACATGACTTAACCCTTGTTGGCAATCACAGAGGTCAGACATTTCTTGTAGTTGGCCACCAGGTTTGCACACATCTCAGGAGGGATTTTGTTCCACTCCTCTTTGCAGATCTTCTCCAAGTCATTAAGGTTTCGAGGCTGACGTTTGGCAACTCGAACCTTCAACTCCCTCCACAGATTTTCTATGGGATTAAGGTCTGGAGACTGGCTAGGCCACTCCAGGACCTTAATGTGCTTCTTTTTGAGCCACTCCTTTGTTGCCTTGGCCTTGTGTTTTGGGTCATTGTCATGCTGGAATACCCATCCACGACCCATTTTCAATGCCCTGGCTGAGGGAAGGAGGTTCTCACCCAAGATTTGACGGTACATGTCCCCGTCCATCGTCCCTTTGATGCGGTGAAGTTGTCCTGTCCCCTTAGCAGAAAACACCCCCAAAGCATAATGTTTCCACCTCCATGTTTGACAGTGGGGATGGTGATCTTGGGGTCATAGGCAGCATTCCTCATCCTCCAAACACGGTGAGTTGAGTTGATGCCAAAGAGCTCGATTTTGGTCTCATCTGACCACAACACTTTCATCCAGTTCTCCTTTGAATCATTCAGATGTTCATTGGCAAACTTCAGACAGGCCTGTATATGTGCTTTCTTGAGCAGGGGGACCTTGCGGGCACTGCAGGATTTCAGTCCTTCACGGCGTAGTGTGTTACCAATTGTTTTCTTGGTGACTATGGTCCCAGCTGCCTTGAGATCATTGACAAGATCCTCCCGCGTAGTTCTGGACTGATTCCCCACCGTTCTCATGATCATTGCAACTCCACAAGGTGAGATCTTGCATGGAGCCCCAGGCCGAGGAAGATTGACAGTTATTTTGTGTTTCTTCCATTTGTGAATAATCACACCAACTGTTGTCCCCTTCTCACCAAGCTGTTTGGCGATGGTCTTGTAGCCCATTCCAGCCTTGTGTTGGTCTACAAGCTTGTCCCTGACATCCTTGGAGAGCTCTTTGGTATTGGCCATGGTGGAGAGTTTGGAATCTGATTGATTGATTGCTTCTGTGGACAGGTATCTTTTATACAGGTAACAAACTGAGATTAGGAGCACTCCCTTTAAGAGTGTGCTCCTAATCTCAGCTTGTTACCTGTATAAAAGACACCTGGGAGCCAGAAATCTTTCTGATTGAGAGGGGGTCAAATACTTATTTCCCTCATTAAAATGCAAATCAATTTATAACATTTCTGACATGTGTTTTTCTGGATTTTTGTTGTTGTTATTCTGTCTCTCACTCTTCAAATAAAGCTACCATTAAAATTATAGACTGATAATTTATTTGTCAGTGGGCAAACTTACAAAATCAGCAGGGGATCAAATACTTTTTTCCCTCACTGTATGTATGTATGTATGTGTGTATGTATGTGTGTGTGTATGTATGTATGTGTGTATGTATGTGTGTGTGTGTATGTGTTTATATGTGTATATATATATATATGTATATATATATATATATATATATATATATATATATATATATATATATATATATATATATATATATATATAAAACATGGGGGGTTGGAAGTGATGCAGACAATTACATTGATGGAAGTTACAATCTATCTGCAATATTAAGCTGATCCCTCCCCCCCCCCAAAAAAAAGAACAAATATAAAAATACAAAGAAAAAAAATGAAAAAGAAAAAAAGTGAAGTGGTAGGCCACACAAGCTCACAGAATGGGACCGCCGAGTGCTGAAGCTTGTAGCGCGTAAAAACGTCTGTCCTCGGTTGCAACACTCACTACTGAGTTCCAAACTGCCTGGAAGCAAAGTCAGCACAATACCTGTTAGTCGGGAGCTTGATGAAATGGGTTTCCATGGCCGGGCAGCTGCACACAAGCCTAACATCACCATGCGCAATGCCAAGCGTCAGCTGGAGTGGTGTAAAGTTCGCCGCCATTGGACTCTGGAGCAGTGGATACGCGTTCTCTGGAGTGGTGAATCACGCTTCACCATCTGCCAGTCCGACAGACGAATCTGGGTTTGGCGGATGCCAGGAGAACGCTACCTGCCCCAATGCATAGTGCCAACTGTAAAGTTTGGTGGAGGAGGAATAATGGTCTGGGGCTGTTTTTCATGATTCGGGTTAGGCACCTTAGTTCCAGTGAAGGTAAATCTTAACGCTACAGCATACAATGACATTCTAGACGATTCTGTGCTTCCAACTTTGTGGCAAAAGTTTTGGGAAGGCCCTTTCCAGTTACAGCATGACAATGCCCCCGTGCGCAAAGCAAGGTCCATACAGAAATTGTTTTTCAAGATCAGTGTGGAAGAACTTGACTGGCCTGCAGAGCCCTGACCTCAACCCCATCGAACACCTTTGGGATGAATTGGAACGCCGGCTGCGAGCCAGGCCTAATCGCCCAACATCAGTGCCCGACCTCACTAATGTTCTTGTTGCTGAATGGAAGCAAGTCTCCGTAGCAATGTTCCAACATCTAGTGTAAAGCCTTCCCAGAAGAGTGGAGGCTGTTATAGCAACAAAGGGGGGACCAACTCCATATTAATGCACATGATTTTGGAATGAGATGTTCGACGAGCAGGTGTCCATATACTTTTGTTCATGTAGTGTATCTTTCATGTGTCTTCAGCTTCAGGCTTTGTACTTGAAAGATACAACAAACGGAAGGGGGAGAGTGGCAGAGTGGCAGGTTGAGAGACAACAGGACGCAGGTGGGCAGTAAGGCACTACACTAGAGATCGCTCTATGTCCCAAGCTGCATGATATTATGTTCCAGCCAAGTACAGTTACAGGTAGCTACATGACATGAAATATAAATAAAACAATGAGTTCATTAATAAAACCTGTGAACTTGCCTCTCAAGAGAGGGCTTTGGAGTAACCAAAGTTCTACAAACGGCAGGTAGTTTCTGCATATCACATGGATAATGTGCAACGTGAGTGTTTGAGACTTGCAAAGACTGCAGTATGCAGAGAGGTAGGGTCGGCAGACTATTTTCCATAATCTTCGACGCATCTGTAACTCTTTGATCGAGAGTGCTAATGGTTTCCTAGCCCCACTCTGATAATCAGGGGTAAAAGCTATATAGCAATCCACACTAGCTGTTGGCTTTCATGTGGAATATTTTGCTGTTAGGGTTAGTCTGTCTGTTGCAGAGTCTGAGATGCTTCTGTGTCACCATGACAACACTGCACCTAAAAGCACCATTCACAGAGGACACCAGTTAGATAGAATGTTAAAAACCAAACACCGGTTTGGTTTTTCTCTCCTGTCCTTTGAAAGGCATTTGGAATTTGTCGGCAGCGCTTTCTTGTTTTCATGATGCAGCAATTGAAGATGCCCTCATTTCATTTCCCATTACTTATACGAGGCTGTCATATAAAAAGACTACTACACAATATGAGATTTTTATTTACGTCTCACACACTGACCTCTCGCTGACTTCACAAGAGCATTGAGCTGAATTATGATTTATAATTGATGGGTTTTTCAATATCATACAGTCTGAGGAATTATACGCATTCCGGCGCATGATCAGACAAGCTGGAGCCCTACGGCATGGCTTTGGGCTATGTTGGTTTTCATATCTATCCTGTTGCAACTGTACATACAGTGGGGAAAAAAAGTATTTAGTCAGCCACCAATTGTGCAAGTTCTCCCACTTAAAAAGATGAGAGAGGCCTGTCATTTTCATCATAGGTACACGTCAACTATGACAGACAAAATGAGGAAAAAAAATCCAGAAAATCACATTGTAGGATTTTTAATGAATTTATTTGCAAATTATGGTGGAAAATAAGTATTTGGTCAATAACAAAAGTTTCTCAATACTTTGTTATATACCCTTTGTTGGCAATGACACAGGTCAAACGTTTTCTGTATGTCTTCACAAGGTTTCCACACACTGTTGCTGGTATTTTGGCCCATTCCTCCATGCAGATCTCCTCTAGAGCAGTGATGTTTTGGGGCTGTCGCTGGGCAACACGGACTTTCAACTCCCTCCAAAGATTTTCTATGGGGTTGAGATCTGGAGACTCCAGGACCTTGAAATGCTTCTTACGAAGCCACTCCTTCGTTGCCCGGGCGGTGTGTTTGGGATCATTGTCATGCTGAAAGACCCAGCCACGTTTCATCTTCAATGCCCTTGCTGATGGAAGGAGGTTTTCACTCAAAATCTCACGATACATGGCCCCATTCATTCTTTCCTTTACACGGATCAGTCGTCCTGGTCCCTTTGCAGAAAAACAGCCCCAAAGTATGATGTTTTCACTCCCATGCTTCACAGTAGGTATGGTGTTCTTTGGATGCAACTCAGCATTCTTTGTCCTCCAAACACGACGAGTTGAGTTTTTACCAAAAAGTTCTATTTTGGTTTCATCTGACCATATGACATTCTCCCAATCCTCTTCTGGATGCACTCTAGCAAACTTCAGACGGGCCTGGACATGTACTGGCTTAAGCAGGGGGACACGTCTAGCACTGCAGGATTTGAGTCCCTGGCGGCGTAGTGTGTTACTGATGGTAGGCTTTGTTACTTTGGTCCCAGCTCTCTGCAGGTCATTCACTAGGTCCCCCCGTGTGGTTCTGGGATTTTTGCTCACCGTTCTTGTGATCATTTTGACCCCACGGGGTGAGATCTTGCGTGGAGCCCCAGATCGAGGGAGATTATCAGTGGTCTTGTATGTCTTCCATTTCCTAATAATTGCTCCCACAGTTGATTTCTTCAAACCAAGCTGCTTACCTATTGCAGATTCAGTCTTCCCAGCCTGGTGCAGGTCTACAATTTTGTTTCTGGTGTCCTTTGACAGCTCTTTGGTCTTGGCCATAGTGGAGTTTGGAGTGTGACTGTTTGAGGTTGTGGACAGGTGTCTTTTATACTGATAACAAGTTCAAACAGGTGCCATTAATACAGGTAACGAGTGGAGGACAGAGGAGCCTCTTAAAGAAGAAGTTACAGGTCTGTGAGAGCCAGAAATCTTGACCAAATACCAAATACTTATTTTCCACCATAATTTGCAAATAAATTCATAAAAAATCCTACAATGTGATTTTCTGGATTTTCTTTTCTGAATTTGTCTGTCATAGTTGACGTGTACCTATGATGAAAATTACAGGCCTCTCTCATCTTTTTAAGTGGGAGAACTTGCACAATTGGTGGCTGACTAAATACTTTTTTTCCCCACTGTATAATGGAATGTAAAGTAATGCAATGCAATGCAAATGAGCTAGAGGGCCTTATACAGTATGTATGTAAGGGCTGTGTGAAGAAGTCATAAAGGGCATTATTACTTTTTTATGACACACACACCCATACCCTATTACACACAATCACGGTCACACATGATTCGTCAAACCAAGCCCATAAAGAGAACACTGACGGCGAATAGAAATCCAAACCCAAGCATAGAGAAATGAAAGTAGGAAACTGTAAGTCACTCTGGATAAGAGCATCTGCTAAATGACTAAAATGTAAATGTAAATGAAACGCCCTTGGTCTCCATTCTACATTCAAATGATTGTTTTATTGTTTGGAAAAAGAGAGAGAAAACCTGCTGTCAAGGCGTCAGTGTAATGCGGTAGGCGAAGTCAGGCGCAGGACACAGAGTTAATCAAAAGGTGTACTTTACTCGAAGGTAAAATAATCAACAACAACCTCCACGCAGGGAGGGAACAAACCCGCACACTAACGACAACCGAAACATGAACAAACACGCACAACACACAGTGTGAGACAGAAGGTTAAATAGGGAAGACATAACTACATAATGGGAAACAGGTGTGACCAATTAAGACAAAACAAGTCGAACATAGATACATGGATCGGTAGCAGCTAGTACTCCGGTGACGACGAACGCCGAAGCCTGCCTGAGCAAGGAGGGGCAGCCTCGGCTGAATCCGTGACAGTACCCCCCCCCCCCCCCCTTGACGCGCGGCTCCAGCCGTGCGCCGACCCCGGCCTCGGGGACGGCCAGGAGGACACGGAGCAGGGCAGGTCGGATGACTCTGGTGGAAATCCCTCAACATGGAGGGATCGAGGATGCCCCTCCTAGGGACCCAGCACCGTTCCTCCGGACCGTACCCCTCCCACTCCACGAGATACTGCAGGCCCCCCACCCGACGCCTCGAATCCAAGATGGAACGGACCGAGTACGCCGGAGCCCCCTCAATGTACCTCAGACTCCTGGAGTGGACCAGCTACTACCGGCCTGAGGAGAGACACATGGAACGAGGGATTAAAATGGTAATTAATAGGAAGTTGTAACCTATAACAAACCTCGTTCAATCTCCTCAGGACTTTAAATGGACCCACAAACCGCCGACCCAGCTTCCGGCAGGGCAGGCGAAGGGGCAGGTTTCGGGTCGAGAGCCAGACCCGGTCCCCCGGTGCATACACCGGGGCCTCACTGCGGTGGCGATCGGCGCTCGCCTTTTGTCGCCTGATTGCCCGCTGCAGGTGTACATGAGCAGCGTTCCAGATCTCTTCCGAGTGCCGAAACCACTCATCCACCGCAGGAGCCTCGATCTGGCTCTGATGCCAAGGTGCCAGGACCGGCTGATAACCTAACACACACTGGAAAGGCGTAAGGTTAGTAGAGGAGTGGCGGAGTGAGTTTTGGGCTATCTCTGCCCAGGGGATATAACCTGACCACTCCCCCTGCTGGTCCTGCCAATAGGACCTCAGAAACCTACCCACATCCTGGTTAACTCTCTCCACCTGCCCATTACTCTCGGGGTGAAAACCTGAGGTAAGGCTAATCGAGACCCCCAGACGTTCCATGAACGCCCTCCAGACCCTTGAGGTGAACTGGGGACCCCGATCCGACACAATATCCTCAAGTACCCCGTAGTGCCGGAAGACGTGTGTAAACAGGGCCTCAGCAGTTTGTAGGGCTGTAGGGAGACCTGGCATAGGAATGAGACGGCAGGCCTTCGAAAACCGATCCACAACGACCAGGATCGTGGTGTTCCCTTGTGAGGGGGGAAGGTCCGTCACAAAATCCACCGATAGGTGGGACCACGGCCGTTGTGGAACGGGTAGGGGTTGTAATTTTCCTCTGGGCAGGTGTCTAGGTGCCTTACACTGGGCGCACACCGAGCAGGAGGAAACATAAACTCTCACGTCCTTGGCTAAAGTACTTCCCACTAAGACAGTGCACTGTCTGACCGATGCCAGGATGACCAGAGGAGGGTGACGTGTGAGCCCAATAGATCAATCGATCACGAACCTCGAGCGGCACGTACATCCGACCCTCTGGACACTGGGGGGGAGTGGGCTCGGTACGTAACGCCTGCTCGATGTCCGCGTCAACCTCTCACACCACCGGTGCCACCAGACACAATGCCGGGAATATGGGAGTGGGCTCAATGGACCTCTCCTCTGTGTCATACAGTCGGGACAGGGCGTCTGCCTTAGTGTTCTGGGAACCTGGTCTGTAAGTGAGAGTAAACACAAAACGAGTGAAGAACATGGCCCACCTTGCCTGACGAGGGTTCAGCCTCCTCGCCGCCCGGATGTACTCCAGGTTACGATGGTCAGTCAAAATGAGAAAAGGGTGTTTAGCCCCCTCAAGCCAATGCCTCCACACTTTCAGAGCTTGAACCACAGCTAACAGCTCCCGGTCCCCCACATCATAATTGCGCTCCGCCGGACTGAGCTTCTTAGAAAATAAATCACAGGGGCGGAGTTTTGGTGGCGTACCCGAGCGCTGAGACAGTACAGCTCCAATCCCAGCCTCGGACGCATCCACCTCAACCTGGAATGCCAAGGAAGGATCCGGATGAGCCAGCACCGGAGCCGAAGTAAACAGGTCCTTCAGATGCCCAAAAGCCCTGTCCGCCTCAGCTGACCACTGTAGACGCACCGGTCCTCCCTTTAGCAAGGAGGTAATGGGAGCTGCTACCTGCCCAAAGCCCCGGATAAACCTCCGGTAGTAATTGGCAAAACCCAAGAATCGCTGCATCTCCTTCACCGTGGTTGGAGTCGGCCATTTACGCACGTCCGAAATGCGGTCAATCTCCATCTCCACACCTGACGCGGACAGGCGGTGTCCTAGGAAGGAGATGGACTCTTGGAAGAACAGACATTTCTCCGCCATTCACATACAGGTCATGCTCCAGTAGTCTACCAAGCACCTGACGCACCAGGGACAGATGCTCGGCCCGTGTAGCGGAGTATATGAGAATGTCATCAATATACACCACTACACCCTGTCCATGCAGGTCCCTGAAAATCTCATCAACAAAAGATTGGAAGACTGAAGGAGCATTCATCAAACCGTATGGCATGACGAGGTACTCATAGTGCCCCGAGGTGGTACTAAATGTCGTCTTCCACTCATCTCCCTCCTGGATACGCACCAGGTTGTACGCGCTCCTGAGATCCAATTTCGTGAAGAAGCGCGCCCCGTGCAATGACTCCGTCATACTCGCAATCAGAGGTAATGGATAGCTGTATTTTACAGTGATCTGATTTAGACCACGGTAGTCAATGCACGGGCGTAAGCCACCATCCTTCTTCTTCACAAAAAATTAACTCGATGACACAGGGGAAGTGGACGGCCGAATGTATCCCTGTCTCAGAGATTCGATGACATACAGTGAGGGAAAAAAGTATTTGATCCCCTGCTGATTTTGTACTTTTGCCCACTGACAAAGACATGATCAGTCTATAATTTTAATGGTAGGTTTATTTGAACAGTGAGAGACAGAATAACAAGAAAGAAATCCAGAAAAACGCATGTCAGAAATGTTATAAATTGATTAGCATTTTAATGAGGGAAATAAGTATTTGACCCCTCTGCAAAACATGACTTAGTACTTGGTGGCAAAACCCTTGTTGGCAATCACAGAGGTCAGACATTTCTTGTAGTTGACCACCAGGTTTGCACACATCTCAGGAGGGATTTTGTTCCACTCCTCTTTGCAGATCTTTTCCAAGTCATTAAGGTTTCGAGGCTGGCGTTTGGCAACTAGAACCTTCAGCTCCCTCCACAGATTTTCTATGGGATTAAGGTCTGGAGACTGGCTAGGCCACTCCAGGACCTTAATGTGCTTCTTCTTGAGCCACTCCTTTGTTGCCTTGGCCGTGTGTTTTGGGTCATTGGAATACCCATCCACGACCCATTTTCAATGCCCTGGCTGAGGGAAGGAGGTTCTCACCCAAGATTTGACGGTACATGGCCCTGTCCATCGTCCCTTTGATGCGGTGAAGTTGTCCTGTCCCCTTAGCAGAAAAACACCCCCAAAGCATAATGTTTCCACCTCCATGTTTGACGGTGGGGATGGTGTTCTTGGGGTCATAGGCAGCATTCCTCCTCCTCCAAACACAGCGAGTTGAGTTGATGCCAAAGAGATCAATTTTGGTCTCATCTGACCACAACACTTTCACCCAGTTCTCCTCTGAATCATTCAGATGTTCATTTGCAAACTTCAGACGGCCCTGTATATGTGCTTTCTTGAGCAGGGGGACCTTGTGGGCACTGCAGGATTTCAGTCCTTCACGGCGTAGTGTGTTACCAATTGTTTTCTTGGTGACTATGATCCCAGCTGCCTTGAGATCATTGACAAGATCCTCCCGTGTAGTTCTGGGCTGATTCCTCACCGTTCTCATGATCATTGCAACTCCACAAGGTGAGATCTTGCATGGAGCCCCAGGCCGAGGGAGATTGACAGTTAGTTTTGTTTCTTCCATTTGAGAATTATCGCACCAACTGTTGTCACCTTCTCACCAAGCTGCTTGGCGATGGTCTTGTAGCCCATTCCAGCCTTGTGTAGGTCTACAATCTTGTCCCTGACATCCTTGGAGAGCTCTTTGGTCTTGGCCACGGTGGAGAGTTTGGAATCTGATTGATCGCTTCTGTGGACAGGTGTCTTTTATACAGGTAACAAACTGAGATTAGGAGGACTCCCTTTAAGAGTGTGCTCCTAATCTCAGCTCGTTACCTGTATAAAAGACACCTGGGACCCAGAAATCTTTCTGATTGAGAGGGGGTCAAATACTTATTTCCCTCATTAAAATGCAAATCAATTTATAACATTTTTTACATGCGTTTTTCTGGATTTTTGTTGTTGTTATTCTGTCTCTCACTGTTCAAATAAACCTACCATTAAAATTATAGACTGATCATTTCTTTGTCAGTGGGCACACGTACAAAATCAGCAGGGGATCAAATACTTTTTTCCCTCACTGTATGTTTCCATAGCCGCCGTCTCTTCCTGTGACAGAGGATACACGTGACTCTGGGGAAGCGCAGCGCCTACCTGGAGGTTTATCGCACAATCCCCCTGTAAATGGGGTGGTAATTGAGTCGCCTTCTTTTTACAGAAAGCGAGAGCCAAATCGGCATATTCAGGCGGAATGTGCATGGTGAGAACCTGGTTTGGACTTTCCACCGTAGTTGCCCCTACGGAAACACCTACACACCTCCCCAAGCACTGACTTGACCATCCCTTGAGAGCCCTCTGTTGCCATGAAATAGTGGGGTCATGAGAAGTTAACCAGGGAAGCCCCAACACCACGGGAAACGCAGGAGAATCAATCAGATATAGACTAAATATTTCCTCATGCCCCTCCTGCGTCTTCATCCAGAGTGGCGCTGTGACCTCCCTAATCAGACCTGACCCTAAAGGGCGACTATCTAGGGCATGGATAGGGAAGGGCACATCGACTGGCACAATAGGAATCCCTAACCTACGGGTAAACTGACGATCAATAAAGTTCCCAGCTGCGCCTGAATCTACTAGCGCCTTATGTTGGGAATGAGAAGAAAACTCGGGAAATACAACATTAATACACATATGCGCAACAGGGAGCTCTGGGTGAGTTGGGTGCCTACTCACCTGAAACGGTTCATCAGTGCGCTGCCTACTGCCTCGACTCCTTGAAGGCCCTCCCCAGCACCGACCAGCAGTGTGTCCTCTGCGGCCACAGTTGGTGCAGGAGACGGCCCCTCTACCGGTCTCCCTCATAGCAGCACCTCCGAGCTCCATAGGGGTAGGGTCGGAGGTGCGGGGGATGGAATGGACGGCCCCTGATCCGGACGTCCGTAGGTAGCCAACAGGTTATCCAGTCGAATTGACATATCCACCAGTTGGTCCAGGTTTAGGTTGGTGTCCCTGCAGGTCAATTCCCGACGAACGTCCTCCCTCAAGCTGCAATGGTAGTGGTCGATGAGGGCCCTCTCATACCATCCTGCGCTGGCAGCCAGAGTCCGAAAGTCCAGTGCACATTCCTGCGCGCTCCTCTTCCCCTGTCTGAGGTGGAATAGACGCTCACCCACCACTCTCCCCTCTGGTGGATGATCGAATACCACCCTAAAGCGGCAGATAAACTCTGCATAGCATACAGTTGCGGCGTCTATTCCCCCCCACTCGGCGTTGGCCCACTCCAGCGCTTTACCGGACAGACAGGAGATGAGGGCGGACACGCTCTCGTATCCCGAGGGAGCCGGGTGGATAGTTGCCAGGTAGAGCTCTACCTGGAGCAGAAAACCCTGGCACCCAGCAGCTGTATAGGGATACCTCCTCTCTCCCATCGCTCCATAGTATTCACTACTCGTTCCATAGCGGTGCCGAGAGCCTGGATCATGGCCGCTTGTTGTTGGACGCGTTCCTCCATCGATCCGGCTGGCATAGCTGTACCTGCTGACTCCATGTAGATGGTGCGTGTTTCTGTCAAGGCGTCAGTGTAATGCGGTAGGCGAAGTCAGGCGCAGGACACAGAGCTAATCAAAAGGCGTACTTTACTCGAAGGTAAAATAATCAACAACAACCTCCACGCAGGGAGGGAACAAACCCGCACACTAACGACAACCGAAACATGAACAAACACGCACAACACACAGTGTGAGACAGAGGGTTAAATAGGGAAGACATAATTACATAATGGGAAACAGGTGTGACCAATTAAGACAAAACAAGTCGAACATAGATACATGGATCGGTAGAAGCTAGTACTCTGGTGACGACGAACGCTGAAGCCTGCCCGAGCAAGGAGGAGGGGCAGCCTCGCCTGAATCCGTGACACCTGCCGACCAATATGAAACTATTCATCCCACTGTATAGTAGTTGCTTTTCTTATAAGATGAAAAAAGACAATGTGTCAATGTTAGCATTCACTTCAACTCTGCAATGCCACTGATCTCTCTTGGTGAGTGCCATGTTGTCATGGCGACACACAGAACATTGTGAGGTGAACAAACAACCAGAAGCTACGGACTATTTGAATATAGATTTGTCTCTCGTGCCGGAACAAAGATAACTCATAATGGCTAATGCATTCAGACAAAGAGAGAGCGAGAGAGCGAGAGAGAGACAGAAAGAGAGAGAGAGAGAGAGAGAGAGAGAGAGAGAGAGAGA
This sequence comes from Coregonus lavaretus, assembly GCF_964263955.1. Taxonomy (NCBI): domain Eukaryota; kingdom Metazoa; phylum Chordata; class Actinopteri; order Salmoniformes; family Salmonidae; genus Coregonus; species Coregonus lavaretus. The sequence goes on from NC_139990.1 coordinate 27,113,980, forward strand.
GAGAGAGAGAGAGAAGCTAGGAAAGAGAGAGAGAGGATAGGCAGAGAGGGAAAGTGTGTGGCTGTGTGTAACTGCCTCTGACATTTCTACCTTGCATTACACCATCATAACCAATTATCCAATTTACGTGTAAAAGATGCCGCATCAGATCTCTTTTAGAGTAGGGCCAAGGGAGGAGAGAGATGGGGGGAAAGGAAGAGCAGGGAGAGGGAAGAGATGGAGTGATGAGAAAAAGAGATAGAGACAGGGAGAAAGAGAGGAGCGAGAGGGCTGTGAACTGACAATCGATGGGAGAGCGTGGGAGGGAGAGAAGGAGGGAGGATGGAGGGGAGAGAGAATGAGATTAGATTGAGGATGAAATTGAATGGTGGAATAAAAACAATGCATGAAGAGCATAGCTGTGGGAGAGATAGAGGGAGGAGAGAGGGGTGCAGGGATGAGAGAGAGGCAGAGAGGTATGGAAGGGGATGCAGGTGAAATAATTGTGAGATAAAGAGGGGAGAGTGGTGAGAGGTAGAAAATTGTAGTATTGCCCTGACTGGTCAAAGAAATGCATTAAAGAGACCCATTATAGCTGGCACATTAACAATGAATGAACAGTAGGTGGTTATTAATAAATAAATTGGTACCATTTAGGCCTTTGGTAACACTTTATTTGGATAGTCCATCTGTAGATGCTTTACAGACTACAGTGCCTTCAGAAAGTATTCACACCCCTTGACCTTTTCCACATTTTGTTGTGTTACAGACTGAATTTAAAATGAATTAACTTTAGATTTTTTGTAATAATGTCAGATTTTTGGTAATAATGTCAAAGTGGAATTATGTTTTCAGACATTTTTACAAAATAATTTAAAATGAAAAGCTTAAATGTCTTGTCAATTAGAATTCAACCCCTTTGTTATGGCAAGCCTAAATAAGTTCAGGAGTAAATAATTGCTTAACAAGTCACATAATAAGTTGGATGGACTCACTTTGTGTGCAATAATAGTGTTTAACATGATTTTTGAATGACTGACTACCTCATCTCTGTACCCCACACATACCAATTATCTGTAAGGTCCCTCAGTCGAGCAGTGAATTTCAAACACAGATTCAACCACAAAGACCAGGGAGGTTTTCCAATGCCTTGCAAAGAAGGGCACTTATTGGTAGATAAAAAATAAAATTAAAAGCAGATATTGAATATCCCTTTGAGCATGATGCAGTTATTAATTACACTTTGGATGGTGTGTCAATACACCCAGTCACTACAAAGTTACAGGTGTCCTTCCTAACTCAGCTGCCGGAGAGGAACTAAAGGCCCATGGTGACTTTAAAACAGTTACAGAGTTTCGTTACAGAGTTTAATGGCTGTTAGGAGAAAACCGAGGATGGATCAACAACATTGTAGTTACTCTACAATACTAACTTAATTGACTGAGTGAAAAGAAGGACACCTGTACAGAATAATTTGTAAGTCGCTCTGGATAAGAGCGTCTGCTAAATGACTTAAATGTAAATGTAATAAAAATGTTCCTAAACATGCCTTCTGTTTGCAACAAGGCATTAAAGTAATACTGCAAAAAATGCTTTTTGTCCTGAATACAAAGTGTTATGTTTGGGGCAAATTCAATACAACACATAAGTGAGTACCACTCTCCCTATTTTCAAGCATAGTCATGGCTGCATCGTGCAATGGTATGCTTGTAATCGTTAAGGACTGGGGAGTTTTTCAGGATAACAAATTAACGGAATGGAGCTAAGCACAGGCAAAATCCTAGAGGAAAACCTGGTTCAGTCTGCTTTCCACCAGACACTGGGAGATGAATTCACCTTTCAGCAGGTCAATAACCTAAAACACAAGGCCAAATCTACACTGGAGTTGCTTACCAATAAGACAGTGAATGTTCTTGAGTGACCGAGTTACAGTTTTTACTTAAATCTGCTTAAAAATCTATGGCAAGACCAAGCAATGATCAACAACCAATTTGACAGAGCTTGAAGAATTCTGAAAAGAATCATGGGTAAATGTTGCACAACCCAGGTGTGGAAAGCTCTTAGAGACTTACCCAGAAAGACTCACAGCTGTAATCGCCAAAGGTGCTTCTACAAAGTATTGACTCCACGTATCGTTTGGTTTGTTGTTTTGTTAGTGTTGTGTACGAAATAAAAGATGTACGCATATCACGCTGCGCCTTGGTCCGCTTCATCTTATAACGATCGTGACACCAGGCCTTATTAGTTATTATGGAATACATCCTCATCATTTCATTGAATCCCCCAATGCTAGTCAATAAACTAGCTTGATTCGCATAGAAAAGTAATGTATCTTCAACTTGAGTCGCATGGATGCAAGAAGTTATCTTTAACTTGATTCACATGGACTCAACAAGTTATGTATCTTTAACTTGATTAGCAGGGACTCAACAAGGCTTGCACCTTTAACTTGATTCATATGGACATAAGTCATGTATCTTTAACTTGATTCACAAATTAACATGGTTCATGCATCTTTAATTAAACACAGGAACATGGCTCATGTTCTGATTCTGATTCATGGCTCATTACTTTATGCTGACACATACTGTATATGGACGGACATGGACATACAGCATGTACACATGGCTCATGTATCTTTCAGGCAAGTGTACTGAATGAATGACATGAGAGGGACTTGGAGGAGTTGCCTATGAGACACGGCTGACAGGCAACAAAAGACAGACGGAGGAAGATAAAGAGACTTCCCATACACAACTGGGAACCAGTCAGGGAGAGAGCGAGAGAGAGAGAGAGAGCGAGAGAGAGAAAATGAGAGAGCGAGAGAGAGAGAGAGAGGGGGGGGGTAGAGGTGTTTCAGCTGTTGATGGGGAGAGAGAGGCAGACAAGGGGGAGAGACAGAGAAAGAGAGAGAGAGAGAGAGAGAGAGAGAGAGAGAGAGAGAGAGAGAGAGAGAGAGAGAGAGAGAGAGAGAGAGAGAGAGAGAAGGAGCGGCAGAGACAGACACAAAGAGAGAATCACAGATGACAGAGTAAGGCAGACAGAGAGAGAGACAAGGAAAGCCAGAGGCAGACATACGGTGCATTCGGAAAATATTCAGACCCCTTGACTTTTTCCACATTTTGTTACGTTGCAGCCTTATTCTAAAATGGATTAGGTAAATACAAATCCTCATCAATCTGCACACAATACCCCATAATGACAAAGCAAAAACAGGTTTGTACAAATTTTAGCAAATGTATTAAAAATAAAAAACACAAAAACCTTATTCACATTCAGTTGAAGTCAGAAGTTTACATACACCTTAGCCAAATACAGTGGGGGAAAAAAGTATTTAGTCAGCCACCAATTGTGCAAGTTCTCCCACTTAAAAAGATGAGAGAGGCCTGTAATTTTCATCATAGGTACACGTCAACCAATATACACAAGCAGTTAGGAAAGCAAAGGCTAACTTTTTCAAACAGAAATTTGCATCCTGTAGCACTAACTCCAAAAAGTTTTGGGACACTGTAAAGTCCATGGAAAATAAGAGCACTTCCTCCCAGCTGCCCACTGCACTGAGGCTAGGAAACACTATCACCACCGATAAATCTACAATAATCGAGAATTTCAACAAGCATTTTGCTACGGCTGGCCATGCTTTCCACCTGGCTACCACTACCCCGGCCACCAGCTCTGCACCCTCCGCTGCAACTTGCCCATGCCCCCCCCGCTTCTCCTTCACACAAATCCAGACAGCTGATGTTCTAAAAGAGCTGCAAAATCTGGACCCCTACAAATCATCTGGGCTTGACAATCTGGACCCTTTCTTTCTAAAACTAGCCGCCGAAATTGTCGCAACCCCTATTACTAGCCTGTTCAACCTCTCTTTCGTAACGTCTGAGATCCCCAGAGATTGGAAAGCTGCCGCGGTCATCCCCCTCTTCAAAGGGGGTGACACTCTAGATCCAAACTGTTACAGACCCATATCCATCCTGCCCTGCCTTTCAAACGTTTTAGAAAGCCAAGTCAACAAACAGATCACCGACCATTTCGAATCCCACCGTACCTTCTCCGCTATGCAATCCGGTTTCCGAGCTGGTCATGGGTGCACTTCAGCCACGCTCAAGGTCCTAAACGATATTATAACCGCGATCGATAATAGACAGTACTGTGCAGCCGTTTTCATTGACCTGGCCAAGGCTTTCGACTCTGTCAACCACCGCATTCTTATTGGCAGACTAAATAGCCTTGGTTTCTCAAATGACTGCCTCGCCTGGTTCACCAACTACTTCTCAGATAGAGTTCAATGTGTCAAATCGGAGGGCCTGTTGTCTGGACCTATGGCAGTCTCTATGGGGGTGCCACAGGGTTCAATTCTTGGGCCGACTCTTTTCTCTGTGTATATCAATGACGTCGCTCTTGCTGCTGGTGACTCTCAGATCCACCTCTACGCAGACGACACCATTTTGTATACATCTGGCCCTTCATTGGACACTGTGTTAACAAACCTCCAAACGAGCTTCAATTCCATACAACACTCCTTCAGTAGCCTCCAACTGCTCTTAAACACTAGTAAAACTAAATGCATGCTCTTCAACCGAACGCTGCTTGCACCCGCCCACCCGACTAGAATCACTACTCTCGACGGGTCTGACCTAGAGTATGTGGACAACTACAAATATCTAGGTGTCTGGTTAGACTGTAAACTCTCCTTCCAGACTCACATTAAGAATCTCCAATCCAAAGTTAAATCTAGAATCGGTTTCCTATTTCGCAACAAAGCCTCCTTCACTCATGCTGCCAAACATGCCCTCGTAAAACTGACTATCCTACCGATCCTTGACTTCGGCGATGTCATTTACAAAATAGCCTCCAACACTCTACTCAGCAAATTGGATGTAGACTATCACAGTGCCATCCGTTTTGTCTCCAAAGCCCCATATAATACCCACCACTGTGACCTGTACGCTCTTGTTGGCTGGTCCCCACTACATATTCGTCGCCAAACCCACTGGCTCCAGGCCATCTATAAATCACTGCTAGGCAAATCCCCGCCTTATCTTAGCTCATTGGTCACCATAGCAACACCCACCCGTAGTCTGCGCTCCAGCGGGTATATCTCACTGGTCATCCCCAAAGCCAACACCTCCTTTGGCCGCAATTCCTTCCAGTTCTCTGCTGCCAATGACTGGAACAAATTGCAAAAATCTCTGAAGCTGGAGACACTTATCTCCCTCACTAACTTTAAGCATCAGTTGTCAGAGCACCTTACCGATCACTGCACCTGTACACAGCCCATCTGAAATTAGCCCGCCCAACTACCTCATCCCTATATTGTTATTTATTTTGCTCATTTGTACCCCAGTATCTCTATTTGCACATCATCTCTTGCACATCTATCATTCCAGTGTTAATACTAATTGTAATTATTTTGCACTATAGCCTATTTTATTGCCTTACCTCCATAACTTGCTAAATTTGCACACTGTATATTATATGTATTTCTGTTGTATTTTTGACTTTGTTTTGTTTTACCCCATATGTAACTCTGTGTTGTTGTTTTTTATCGCACTGCTTTGCTTTATCTTGGCCAGGTCGCAGTTGTAAATGAGAACTTGTTCTCAACTGGTTTACCTGGTTAAATAAAGGTGAAATAAAAAATAAATAAATAAAACTATGACAGACAAATTGAGGGAAAAAAATACAGAAAATCCCATTGTAGGATTTTTAATGAATTTATTTGCAAATTATGGTGGAAAATAAGTATTTGGTCACCTACAAACAACCAAGATTTCTGGCTCTCACAGACCTGTAACTTCTTTAAGAGGCTCCTCTGTCCTCCACTCGTTACCTGTATTAATGGCACCTGTTTGAACTTGTTATCAGTATAAAAGACCTGTCCACAACCTCAAACAGTCACACTCCAAACTCCACTATGGCCAAGACCAAAGAGCTGTCAAAGGACACCAGAAACAAAATTGTAGACCTGCACCAGGCTGGAAAGACTGAATCTGCAATAGGTAAGCAGCTTGGTTTGAAGAAATCAACTGTGGGAGCAATTATTAGGAAATGGAAGACATACAAGACCACTGATAATCTCTCTCGATCTGGGGCTCTACGCAAGATCTCACCCCGTGGGGTCAAAATGATCACAAGAACGGTGAGCAAAAATCCCAGAACCACACGGGGGGACCTAGTGAATGACCTGCAGAGAGCTGGGACCAAAGTAACAAAGCCTACCATCAGTAACACACTACGCCGCCAGGGACTCAAATCCTGCAGTGCCAGACGTGTCCCCCTGCTTAAGCCAGTGCATGTCCAGGCCCGTCTGAAGTTTGCTAGAGTGCATTTGGATGATCTAAAAGAGGATTGGGAGAATGTCATATGGTCAGATGAAACCAAAATTGAACTTTTTGGTAAAAACTCAACTCGTTGTGTTTGGAGGACAAAGAATGCTGAGTTGCATCCAAAGAACACCATACCTACTTTGAAGCATGGGGGTGGAAACATCATGCTTTGGGGCTGTTTTTCTGCAAAGGGACCAGGACGACTGATCCGTGTAAAGAAAAGAATGAATGGGGCCATGTATCGTGAGATTTTGAGTGAAAACCTCCTGAATTGAAGATGAAACGTGGCTGGGTCTTTCAGCATGACAATGATCCCAAACACACCGCCCGGGCAACAAAGGAGTGGCTTCGTAAGAAGCATTTCAAGGTCCTGGAGTGGCCTAGCCAGTCTCCAGATCTCAACCCCATAGAAAATCTTTGGAGGGAGTTGAAAGTCCGTGTTGCCCAGCGACAGCCCCAAAACATCACTGCTCTAGAGGAGATCTGCATGGAGGAATGGGCCAAAATACCAGCAACAGTGTGTGAAAACCTTGTGAAGACATACAGAAAACGTTTGACCTGTGTCATTGCCAACAAAGGGTATATAACAAAGTATTGAGAAACTGTTGTTATTGACCAAATACTTATTTTCCACCATAATTTGCAAATAAATTCATAAAAAATCCTACAATGTGATTTTCTGGAATGTTTTTTTCTCATTTTGTCTGTCATAGTTGACGTGTACCTATGATGAAAATTACAGGCCTCTCTCATCTTTTTAAGTGGGAGAACTTGCACAATTGGTGGCTGACTAAATACTTTTTTTCCCCACTGTACATTTGAACTCAGTTTTTCACAATTCCTGACATTTAATCCTAGTAAAAATTCCCTGTCTTAGGTCAGTTATGATCACCACTTTATTTTAAGAATGTGAAATGTCAGAATAATTGTAGAGAGAATTATTTATTTCAGCTTTTATTTCTTTCATCACATTTCCAGTGGGTCAGAAGTTTACATACACTCAATTAGTATTTGGTAGCATTGCCTTTAAATTGTTTAACTTGGGTCAAACGTTTCGGGTAGCCTTCCACAAGCTTCCCACAATAAGTTGGGTGAATTTTGGCCCATTCCTCCTGACAGAGCTGGTGTAACTGAGTCAGGTTTGTAGGCCTCCTTGCTCGCACACGCTTTTTCAGTTCTGCCCACACATTTTCTATAGGATTGAGGTCAGGGCTTTGTGATGGCCACTCCAATACCTTGACTTTGTTGTCCTTAAGCCATTTTGCCACAACTTTGGAAGTATGCTTGGGGTCATTGTCCATTTGGAAGACCCATTTGCGACCAAGCTTTAACTTCCTGACTAATGTCTTGAGATGTTGCTTCAATATATCTACATAATTTTCCTTCCTCATGATCCCATCTTTTTTGTGAAGTGCACCAGTCCCTCCTGCAGCAAAGCATCCCCACAGCATGATGCTGCCACCCCCGTGCTTCACGGTTGGGGTGGTGTTCTTCGGCTTGCAAGCCACCGTCTTTTTCCTCCAAACATAACGATGGTCATTATGGCCAAACAGTTCTATTTTTGTTTCATCAGACCTGAGGACATTTCTCCAAAAAGTACGATCTTTGTCCCGATGTGCAGTTGCAACTGTAGTCTGGCTTTTTTATGGCGGTTTTGGAGCAGTGGCTTCTTCCTTGCTGAGCGGCCTTTCAGGTTATGCCGATATAGGACTTGTTTTACTGTGGATATAGATACTTTTGTACCTGTTTCCTCCAGCATCTTCACAAGGTCCTTTGCTGTTGTTCTGGGATTGATTTGCACTTTTCGCACCAAAGTACGTTAATCTCTAGGAGACAGAACGCGTCTCCTTCCTGAGCGGTATAACGGCTGCATGGTCCCATGGTGTTTATACTTGCGTACTATTGTTTGTACAGATGAACGTGGTACCTTCAGGCGTTTGGAAATTGCTCCCAAGGATGAACTAGACTTGTGGAGGTCTACAATTTTTTTTCTGAGGTCTTGGCTGATTTCGTTTGATTTTCCCATGATGTCAAGCAAAGAGGCACTGAGTTTGAAGGTAGGCCTTGAAATACATCCACAGGTACACCTCCAATTAGATTTAGATTTTAGTCATTTAGCAGACGCTCTTATCCAGTGTGACTTACAGTTAGTGAGTGCATACATTTTTTTTTTACATACTGGCCCCCCGTGGGAATTCACTCAAATGATGTAAATTAGCCTATCAGAAGCTTCTAAAGCCATGACATAATTTTCTGGAATTTTCCAAGCTGTTTAAATGCACAGTCAACTTAGTGTATGTAAACTTCTGACCCACTGGAATTGTGATACAGTGAATTATAAGTGAAATAATCTGTCTGTAAACAATTGTTTGAAAAATTACTTGTGTCATCCACAAAGTAGATGTCCTAACCGACTTGCCAAAACTATAGTTTGTTAACAAGAAATTTGTGGAGTGGTTGAAAAATGAGTTTTAATGACTCCAACCTAAGTGTATGTAAACTTCCGACTTCAACTGTAAGTATTCAGACCCTTTGATATGAGACTCGAAATTGAGCTCAGGTGCATCCTGTTTCCATTGATCATCCTTGAGATGTTTCTACAACTTGATTGGAGTCCACCTGTGGTAAATTCAATTGATTGGACATGATTTGGAAAGGCACACACCTGTCTATATAAGGTTCCACAGTTGACAGTGCATGTCAGGTGGAAGCCACTCCTCAGTAAAAGGCACATGTCAGCCCGCTTGGGGTTTGGGCAAAGGCACCTAAAGGACTCTCAGACCATAAGAAACAAGATTCTCTGGTTGGATGAAACCAAGATTGAACTCTTTGGCCAGAATGCCAAGCGTCACGTCAGGAGGAAACCTGGCACCATCCCTACGGTGAAGCATGGTGGTGGCAACATCATGCTGTGGGGATGTTTTTCAGCGGCAATGACTGGGAGACTAGTCAGGATAAAGGGAAAGATGAACGGAGCACAGTACAGAGATCCTTGATGAAAACCTGCTCCAGAGCGCTCAGGACCTTAGACTGGGGCGAAGGTTCACCTTCCAACAGGACAACAACCCTAAGCACACAGCCAAGACAATGCAGGAGTGGCTTCGGGACAAGTCTCTGAATGTCCTTGAGTGGCCCAGCCAGAGCCCAGACTTGAACCCGATCGAACATCTCTGGAGAGACCTGAAAATAGCTGTGCAGCGTCGCTTCCCATCCAACCTGACAGAGCTCGAGAAGAATTGGAGAAACTCCCCAAATACAGGTGTGCCAAGCATGTATCTTCATACCCAAGAAGACTCTAGTCTGTAATCGCTGCCAAAGGTGCTTCAACAAAGTACTGAGTAAAGGGTCTGAATACTTATGTAAATGTAATATTTCTGTTTTTTAATTTGTAATAAATGTACTAACAATTCTAAAAACCTGTTTTTGCTTTGTCATTATGGGGTATTGTGTGTAGATTAATGAGGGGAAAAACAATTTAATCAATTTTAGAATAAGGCTGTAACGTAACTGTGACGTGTACTGAGTATACGAAGAGGCAGGACGCAGACGCAGGAATTAACAAGGTCAAGGTTAACTTAACAATGAGAAAGAGAATAATAAAGAGCGAGTAAACGACACAACGCTAACAATTACACACAACATCATCCAGAACAGTCCAGGCCTATTTAGTGGTGGTGATGAGATGATGAGGTGCAGGTGCGCTAGAGGTGATTAGGATGCGTTAGGTTTCCTTTCCTGTGTTTTCCGAGGTGGTGCGCTCAGACCAGTGGCTAAGTAGACCGGCGAATCAGAGCACCGGAGGGGAGCAATGGGAGGAGACGTGACAGTAACAAAATGTGGAAAAAGGGGTCTGAATACTTGCCGAATGCACCGTAGACAGAGAGAGGAAGAGATAGAAAGAGAGAGGGGGGAGAAAGAGAAGAGAGAGAAGGAAAGGTATAGGCGCGCTGAGGATAGACAGAAGCAGATGGACAGAAAGAGGCAGGCAGAGAAATAGAGAGAGAAGGAGATGGAGAGAAAGAAGCAGGCAGAGAAATAGAGAGAGAAGGAGATGGAGAGAAATAAGCAGAGAGAGAGAAAGAGAGAGAGAAGAAGCCAGCAGTAGCAAGTGACACTCCTCCGCCACAGAGGAGAAGTTCTGAAGGAGCAGTTCTGAAAGAGCAGTTCTGAAGGAGCACCTACGCTCTCCTCACCTGATCCTGTCTGGCACCCTCTGCGTCTGGTTGCCATCTGTCTGGCAGTTGCCTGCGAAGTAGTGTGGCCCTCGGGCCCAGCCGTACTCCTTCCTCAGAGCCATGGCTCCGTGGGTCAGCACAGACACCCCTTTGGCAATCCTCCGGCGGGGCTCATCTCTCCAGCCCTGCGGCCGCACTGCGAACAGGGCCTTGGGGAGGCCCTCCAGGCCAAGGCCAGACAGGGCTGGCCCCACAGCGAACCACATGTGGGAGTGTCCGGCCTGACCCGAGGCCCAGGCCGCCTTGAAGATCAGCGCAGCCTCCTCCTGGGAGCAGTAGAGGAGACGCACCTGGAAGGAGCGGGGGAGGAGGAAGAGGGGGGAGAGCGTGTGGTTATGTGGGAGTCTTGTTGGACCGAACTGGGTCAAATGATGTCAGTCACACTGTGGCAGTTTTGGGGGAGTTCACTGCCCTCTTTGAAAACATCTCAACTCAGATCATTTCTCATTCAGGCTGCAGCAGTGGACAGTTTTTGGGGTGAAATGTTATATTGTTACATAATTTCTGTTTATTTTTGTTAATTCTCCTATTTCTTATTTACATACACTATATATACAAAAGTATGTGGACACCCCTTCAAATCAGTGGATTCGGCTATTTTAGCCACACCAGTTGCTGACAGGTGTATTATGGTCTGGGGCTGTTTTTCATGGTTCGGGCTAGGCCCCTTAGTTCCAGTGAAGGGAAATCTTAACGCTACAGCATACAATGACATTCTAGACGATTCTGTGTGTTCTAGGTTTTGGTTTTTCCATTTCTGTTTTGAGGTTGGACTTTAGCACGTATAGCACGTTGGGCGCACCGATTGGTGTCACCTCGTTAGTCAGTATGTGTTACACCTGTGCTGGTTGCCGTCTCGTTAGTGGGAAGGTGTTTCAACTGTGCTGGCCCAGGTGCTATTTAAGTGTGTCTAGCCTAGTGCTCTTGAGAAATGTGGTGGGTTAACACCTTTAGTTGACTCGCCCTATTGCTAGAAAAACAATCCCTTATCTGATCTTCCCTGTTTTCGCTTTGCTCCACTTTTTGGTTTGCTTCCTGTCCTTAAGTTTGGTGTGAGTTTTGTTTGACTCTTTACATTTTAGTCATTTAGCAGACGCTCTTATCCAGAGCGACTTACAGTTAGTGAGTGCATACATTATTATTTTTATTTTTTTCATACCTGCCCCCTGTGGGAATCGAACCCACAACCCTGGTGTTGCAAACACCATGCTCTACCAACTGAGCTACATCCCTGCCGGCCATTCCCTCCCCTACCCTGGACGACTTGTGCGCCGCCCCATGTGTCTCCCGGTCGCGGCCGGCTACGACAGAGCCTGGATTCGAACCAGGATCTCTAGTGGCACAGCTAGCACTGCGATGCAGCGCCTTAGACCACTGCGCCACTCGGGAGGCTTAGTGGGCAAAGTTAGTGGGCGCTCATGGTGGGTGTCTTTTAGGTTGCAGTTGTTGTTGCTAGACAACTTTCAGTGGACACCCTCATGACTGTCTTTCAGAAACCCTCCTAAAACCCCACCTGGTTTGGTTGTTGTCAGTGACTCTTGTTAGTTCCCCTTTCTTTTTGAGCAACAAATTTTTTTTTTCTTGCTGGGGAAACTGTGTGCTCATCCGGGATCTTGTTTCCCATGAGTATGGTTGTTGCTCTTATCACCTACTCTGAAGCTCTGCTGTGCCCAGATATGAGTGTTCAGAATAGCCTTTTGTGGTAGAGTTTCTGTCCCTGACATCCACCCTGAGGGGTTATAAGACTGGTGGAATCATTTTGAAAGTTGCATAAACCCACAGGCTTAAAACATTTAAGCCATGGACTTTAAGTTGGAAGCATTTGTGGGAAAACCTACATGGGAGATCCTATATAAATGTACAAAGGCGAATCTGCTCATCATTGCAAAGCATTATGCCAAAGTGGTATGTGGCAATCCAAAAGCAGTAGTTAAAGAGTTGATCGGTACTGCTTTGGTGGAGGAGGATATCTTTCCGGAGAGGGAGGTTGATGAAAAGGGTCCTGCGGGTGGTAGAGTACATCCCGTAGACGTGCAACTAAGGGAGTTAGAACTAAAGGCAAAGTTGGAGCAACAAAGATTAGAGCTTGAACAACAGAAATTAGAGCTTGAGCACAAGGAAAGGGAAAGAGAACGTGCAGCCAGACTAGAACAAGAAGAACGTGCGCATGCCATTCGATTAAGAGAGATGGATCTGGAAGTGCTCCGAATCCAGTCAGGCCATCCAGCACCCTAAACAGAGTTTGATCTTGGTCAGAACAGCCAGCTTGTACCGCCTTTCAACGAAAAGGAGGTGGGTGTATATTTTACTCTGTTTGAGCGGATTGCCACATCCCTAAAATGGCTGTGATATATTTGGTCACTGCTCCTCCAAATTGTTCTTGTAGGAAAAGCTCAGAAAGTGTATGCCGCTTTATCTCTTAACCAGAGTTCAGATTATGACACTGTTAAAACTGCTATCCTTCGGGCTTACGATTTGGTCCCAGAAGCATACAGACAACAGTTCCGTAAATTACGAAAGACAGAATCACAAAGCCATGTTGAGTTTGCAAGGGAACAAGCATGTCTTTTTGATTGGTGGTGTGGTACTCACGAGGTTAAGGACCTTGAGGATTTAAAGACACTCGTACTTCTCGAGCAGTTCAAGAATTGCCTTTATGAAAGGGTTGCTACCTACATTTATGAGCACAAGGATCTCACTCTTGAGAAAACTGCAGTCCTTGCATATGAGTTTGTGTTGACATAAAACTACCTTCACAAACAAAGCACCCAGTAGTTATCCCTACGCAAAAGCCAATCCAGGGAAGTCACCTCCTACTACGAGGTTTCAGTCCTTTTCTACAGTGCCCAAAGATAAATATCGGCAGAAAACTGGTTTATCGTATCCGCCAGTTTGTCATTACTGCCGTGAGAAAGGACACATTGTCTCTGTGTCCTAAGTTGAAACAGAAAAATGAGAGAAAGAAAAATAAATTTCTTGTTGTGGGAGCACTGCAGCCCATTAAGTCTCTGGTTGGGACTGGTGTATCTCCTAAACAAGATTTTGGATCAGATGTGTATGAACCCTTTGTTTCAGACGGGTTCGTGTCTCTGCAGAGTGGCGATGCTGTTAAGCAGCCGGTGAAGATACTGTGAGACACTGGGGCAGCCCAGTTCTTCATTTTAAAGGGTGTTTTGCCTTTCTCTGGCACTTCAGCAACTGGTTACAGTGTGTTAGTACAAGGTGTGGAGATGGGTTGCATGGATGTTCCTTTGTATAATGTGGAACTCCAGTCTGATCTTAATTCTTGTTATGTTGTCGTTGGAGTGAGGCCTAGCCTACTGGTGAAGGGGGTCTCATTCATTTTGGGAAATGATTCGGATGGGGGGAAAGTGGTTCCAAATCCTGTCGTTTGTAATGAACCCAGAGTAGAGGAACCTGATGGGTTATCCGAAAAGTACCCTAGAGTGTTCCTGTGTGCCGTTACATGTTTCATTACACGTTTTGTTTTGGTTGTTGTCAGTGACTATTTGTTAGATCCCCCTTCTGTTTGAGCGACATTTTAGGTTTTCTTGCTGGGGAATGTAACACATGGAAGACAAGACTGAATTCAATGTCACAGACCAAACTATTTGAAGTATGCCAGGTAACTTAATAAGTATTCAGAGAAACTGGCGTAATGTCTTTGCATATTTCCAAGAACGGTGATTGGAGTGTCTTTCAGGTAATTGGTTACCAAGACGATACTGTACTAATCAGTGTCAAATTAATTCTCAGCAGGAGTGAAATCCGGTATAGCCTGCACAGCAGAGTCCTTGTGTCACGCCCTGACTCAGGGGACGCTTATATGTTGAGTCAGGGTGTGTATATTCCTTGTTGTGCTTTGTCTATGTTTAGGATCTAGTATGTCTAGATCTATGTTGGCCGGTGTGGTTCCCAATCAGAGGCAGCTGTCGCTCGTTGTCTCTGATTGGGGACCATACTTAAGCTGCCTATTGGCACTGTCTAGTTGTGGGATCTTGTTCCGTGTAAGGTTTGTTTTCTGTACTACCTTGGACTTCACGTTTCGTTTAGTTTGTCGTTGTGTTTATTTGGTTTAATAAACATGTATGCATATCACGCTGCGCCTTGGTCTGACCCGTCATTAAACGAACGTGACACCTTGGGAACAAGGTGGAGAAACACTGTCCAGCAGTACAGGTACACTGCAATGAAAGGACTGCAAAGACAGGACGATGGCATGAAATACAACAAAGGTCCCCACAGTCCTGTGCCTGGGGCTGGTATAGCGGGTTGAGCTACCATCTGCAGCACATCTATCCAGTCTGATGGTCCGTGGAGCTTTTAGTGCAGACAGGGAATGTGCAGGACTGGGGCATATACACAACTGCATGTTTACCCCTTCAGTGTGGGATCAAATCCCAGTCCCACAGCTATTCTGTATGTCTCCCTTCTACCTTCAATCCTGTCTCAAGAAATACAAATGAAAATGACAAAATGATTAAGAGGAGTAAATAAAAAGGTCCCCAGCGTAGACCCCCTGCTCTAGTGGTAACACACCCGCTCCTAGCACATATACATGCCTCCCTACCGGGGACCTGGTTTCAATCCCCAGTGTCTGTCCTTCCTGCAGTGTCTCCCCTCTTCATCAGTATCCCCCTCTACTTCTGTACCATCAGACAAAAAATCATAAAGCATAAAAATACGGCAGATAAAAAAAAGACGGTAGAAGCCATCTCACCTGCGCCTCGTTCTCCTTGAGCAGCCTGCTCGTGCGCGTCCCTCCCGGGTCGTCGGTGACGTTGAGCATGACCACGCCCTTCTTCTCCCAGCCGATGAAGGATCCGTCCGTCAGGGCCTCCACCATGGCCAGGAAGTCCTCATAACCATGGTGACGCGTGGCCACCACGGAGAAGGAGGTCCAGTCGAACTCCTCCAGCACCTCAAAGACCACATCCAGCTGCATGGCTGTAGAGCAGGTGAACTGGAGGTAGATGGAGCCGCTCTCCTGGGGGAGGAGGACAACAGTGGTGTAGAGAAGGGGGAGAAAACAGTTTGTTAAAAAGTGAAATGGGTTTTCAGGACAGGGAGGGGGAAAGAGGGAGCGAGAGAGTGCAGTGATCTGGAGGATGGAGCCGCTCTCCTAGAGGGTTGTGTTCAGTTGGGAGAAGACGTTTTAAAGCGGAGTGAAATGGGGAGGTAGTATCTGTCCATAAGAACACAGAATTTCATTTTCTGCTATAGAGGAGGAATCCAGGCCTATTATTCACAAAGAGTCTCAGAGTAGGCGTGCTGATCTAGGACCTGTTTTGCCTTTTAGATCTTAATGAGTAAGATACAACGACAGGAGAGATCTGATCCTAGATCAGCACTCATTCGCTGAGACGCTTTATGAATACAGTGGAGTCAGTGTTGTGTTTAATAGGGATTAAACATTTTGTTTTCGAGGAAACGAGGTGGTAGTACCTGAACTTGTCCAATAAGAACACAGATTTCCCCTACTGAACATGGCCAATGTTAGGAGTAATGTAAAATTAGAACGACAGTGTGAGCTTAATTCAGTCCTAGACGCATTGCAGTGGCTTAGTCAAATGAAGGCCTATTTAGACCATACCATTGGTTAAGAAAGATACATTAAACTTGTGGTGCATCAAGTTTCTTACCTGTTCAGTGGCTTACATTCATGAAATAGCAATTTTACCCACGGTTAAATAGGCCTATAATCACACAATGTCTCTTGGTACAATAAAACCCCTACTACTGCTGCTACCCCCAGGCAGACTGTTTTCAAAGTAAGAAAAGCTTCCTGTTTTCAAGTAAGAACTACATGCGTAGGTAGGGTTTTTAAACAAAGACACTGCGCAAACATCAATACGGCCATTGTAATTGAATTCCAGTCTCAATATCTGTCACGGTTTCGGCCGAGGCTGCTCCTCTTCCTTGTTCGGGCGGACTTCGGCGGTCGTCGTCTCCGGAGTACTAGCTGCCACCGTTCGATGTTTCTTGTTCTTTTGGTTTTGTCTGTTCATAACACCTGTCCCTTATTTGTGTCTTGATTGTTCCCCTTATTTAGTTTGTGTGTTTAGGTCAGGTGTTATGCGTTATTGTTTTATGTCAGCCTGTGTCAGCTGTATCAGTCTCTCGTGGTTGTATTTCGAGAGTTTGCACTGCGTGCGCTTCTTTCTTGTTTTCCGCACAGTGTTTCAGTGCGTATTTTGTGCGCCACCCGGTTGGGGAGGCTATTTGTCCTATTTTTGGGATTTACTAAAGTGTTTAACGTCATCCTGGTTCCTGCGTTTGATTCCACACACACACACCACTCTGACAGAATAACGCATCAAAATGGAATCAGCAGGAGCGACCGCGCCGACCGCCGATATGGACGAACGTCTTCGTGGTCAGGAGGACCGAATGAACCAGGTCTGTCACGCCCTGGAGAGGGTGATGAACACTCTACACCGATGGGAGACCAGCGGGGTGCCCACACCTCCAACCACCGACCCAGCTCCAGCGGTCAGCCCTCCGGTTTCATCTCCGGAACCCAGTGGGATTCGGCTCTCGCTCCCGAGGGCGTACGACGGCTCCACCGCCGGGTGTCAAGGGTTCCTGCTGCAGGTGGAGCTCTACCTCGCCACCGTACACCCGGCGCCCTCGGGACACGAGAGCGTCTCAGCCCTCATCTCCTGTCTCACCGGCAAGGCGTTGGAGTGGGCCAACGCCGAGTGGAGGAGAATGGACGCCGCTACCACGAACTATGCGGAGTTCTCCCGCCGCTTCCGTGCTGTATTCGACCATCCACCAGAAGGGAAGGCGGCGGGGGAACGTCTGTTCTACCTCCGACAGGGGATGAGGAGCGCACAGGACTTTGCCTTAGAGTTCCGGACCCTAGCGGCTGATGCAGGGTGGAATGAGCGGGCCCATATTGACCATTTCCGCTGCAGCCTCCGAGAGGACGTCCAGCGAGAGTTGGCGTGCAGGGACACGTCGTTAACTTTCGACCAACTGGTCGACATGGCCATCCGGCTGGATACCCTGCTCGCCACCCGTGGGCGTCCCGGAGGGGGGGGTTCGCCCATTCCACTTTCCAGCGCCTCCGAGCCGAGTCCTATGGAGCTCGGGGGTGCTGGCGCTAGGGAAAGGAGGAGGAGGAGCCCACGGGGACCCGGCCCTTGCACCAACTGTGGTCGTGGAGGGCACACTGCGGCTAGGTGCTGGGGCGGGTCCTCCAGGGGAGGAGATGGCAGGTCTAGCATTGGGGGGTCCCCCCAGGTGAGTAGGCGCCCTGCTTACCCAGAGCTTTCTGTCGTGCACCTAACCTTGCCTGTTTGTTTCCCACAGGTTGCACCTCGTTCCCAGCATAAGGCGCTGGTAGATTCAGGCGCAGCTGGGAATTTTATAGATCGCCAGTTTTGTTTAGAGTTAGGGATTCCCCTTCTTCCAGTGGATAAGCCTTTCCCCGTCCATGCCCTAGATAGCCGTCCGTTAGGGTCTGGGTTGATTAGGGAGGTCACAGCACCACTTCAGATGATGGCGCAGGAGGGTCATGAGGAGAGAATTCAGCTTTATCTGATTGACTCTCCTGCGTATCCGGTGGTGCTGGGTCTTCCCTGGTTGATGACTCATGACCCTATTATTGGGTGGCGAGAGAAAGCTCTTAAAGGGTGGTCTGCTCAATGTGAGGGGCGGTGTCTGGGTGTTTCCATAGGGGCGACCTCGGTGGAGAGTCCGAATCTAATGCCAGCACTGCAGATTCCCCCCGAGTATGAGGATTTGGCATTGGCGTTCAGTAAGACTAGGGCTGCGCAGCTGCCGCCTCATAGACGGGGGGATTGTGCGATAGATCTCCAGTCAGGCGCAGCTCTCCCGCGGAGCCATGTGTATCCCTTGTCTCAAGAGGAGAAGAAATCTATGGAGACATACATCTCTGAGTCTCTTGGACAGGGATACATACGGCCCTCCGTTTCACCCGTTTCCTCAAGTTTCTTTTTTGTGAAGAAGAAGGATGGAGGTCTGCGGCCGTGTATTGATTACCGCGGTCTCAATCAGATCACAGTGAAGTACAGCTATCCACTTCCTCTGATTGCGACTATGACGGAGTCACTGCACGGTGCGCAGTTCTTTACAAAATTGGATCTTAGGAGCGCATATAACTTGGTGCGCATCCGAAAGGGCGATGAATGGAAGACAGCGTTTAGCACGACTTCCGGGCACTACGAGTATCTAGTCATGCCATATGGGTTGATGAATGCTCCCTCAGTCTTCCAATCCTTCGTTGATGAGATTTTCCGGGACATGCAGGGACAGGGAGTGGTTGTGTACATCGACGACATTCTGGTGTATAGTCCTACCCGTGCTGAGCATGTAGCCCTGGTGCGCCGAGTATTGCGGAGGCTGTTGGAGCATGACCTATATGTCAAGGCAGAGAAATGTCTGTTTTTTCAGAAGTCGGTCTCCTTTCTGGGTTACCAGTTATCTGCGTCAGGGGTGAAGATGGAGGTAGACCGGGTGTCAGCTGTGCGTAATTGGCAGACCCCAACCACTGTGAAGGAGGTGCAACGGTTCTTGGGTTTTGCGAATTACTACCGGAGGTTTATCCGGGGTTTTGGACAGGTGGCAGCTCCCATAACGTCTCTGTTAAAGGGGGGTCCGGTGCGCTTGCGGTGGTCAGCTGAGGCGGACAGGGCATTTGGGAGACTGAAGGACCTGTTTACCTCGGCGCCGGTGTTGGCGCATCCGGATCCCTCTTTACCGTTCCAAGTAGAGGTGGACGCGTCAGAGGCCGGGATAGGGGCCGTTCTTTCCCAGCGTTCTGGTACTCCACCTAAACTCCGTCCCTGTGCGTTCTACTCTAAGAAGCTCAGTCCGGCGGAGCGGAATTATGACGTAGGAGACAGGGAGCTGTTAGCCGTGGTACAGGCCCTAAAGGTGTGGCGGCATTGGCTCGAGGGGGCTCAACACCCTTTCCTCATTCAAACTGACCATCGTAACCTGGAGTACATCCGGGCAGCTAGGAGACTGAATCCTCGCCAGGCTCGTTGGACTATGTTCCTGGCCCGGTTTGTGTTTAAGATCACATACATCCCGGGGTCCCAGAACGGGAAGGCAGATGCTCTGTCCCGGCGGTATGACGCAGAGGAGAGGTCAGTTGAGTCCACGCCCATACTACCGGAGTCTTGTCTGGTTGCTCCGGTGGTGTGGGAGGTTGATGGTGAGATCGAGCGGGCGTTACGCACCGACCCGAGTCCTCCTCAGTGTCCTGTGGGTCGGACGTACGTTCCGCTCGAGATACGCGATCGCCTCATTTGTTGGGCTCATACGTCCCCCTCCTCTGGCCATCCGGGTATCGGCCGGACAGTGCACTGCCTTAGCACGAAGTACTGGTGGCCAACGTTAGCTAGGGATGTGAGGATTTATGTCTCCTCCTGTTCGGTGTGTGCCCAGTGTAAGGCGCCCAGACATTTGCCCAGGGGTAAGTTACAACCCCTGCCTATTCCACAACGACCCTGGTCCCACCTCTCGGTGGATTTTGTTACCGACCTTCCCCCCTCACAGGGGAATACTACCATCCTGGTCGTTGTGGATAGGTTCTCGAAGGCCTGTCGTCTCCTTCCCATGCCGGGTCTACCCACTGCCCTACAGACCGCTGAGGCTCTGTTCACCCATGTCTTCCGGCATTACGGGGTACCCGAGGATATAGTGTCTGACCGAGGCCCCCAGTTCACCTCTAGAGTGTGGAGGGCATTTATGGAACGGTTGGGGGTGTCGGTAAGCCTTACTTCGGGTTACCACCCGGAGAGTAATGGGCAGGTTGAACGTGTCAACCAGGATGTGGGTAGGTTTCTGAGGTCATACTGTCAGGGCCGGCCGGAGGAGTGGGCGAGATATGTGCCCTGGGCCGAGATGGCACAGAACTCTCTTCGCCACTCCTCCACCCAACTAACCCCGTTTCAGTGCGTGTTGGGGTACCAGCCGGTGCTGGCACCATGGCATGAGAGCCAGATCGAGGCCCCCGCTGTGGAAGAGTGGGTAAGGCGCTCGGAGGAGACGTGGGACGCTGCACACGTCCATCTGCAGCGTGCCATACGTCGACAGAAGACGAGCGCCGACCTACACCGCAGTGAGGGGCCAGTGTACGCACCTGGAGATCGAGTCTGGCTCTCAACCAGAAACCTGCCCCTCCGCCTGCCCTGCCGGAAGCTGGGTCGGCGGTTTGTGGGGCCGTTTAAAGTCCTGAGGAGATTGAACGAGGTGAGTTATAGGTTAGAACTACCTGTTGACTACAAAAATATTAACCCCTCGTTCCATGTGTCTCTCCTCAGGCCGGTGGTAGCTGGTCCACTCCAGGACTTTGAGATTGAGGAGACTCCTCCGCCCCCGTTGGACATCGAGGGGGCTCCGGCGTACACCGTGAGGTCCATACTGGATTCTAGACGCCGGATGGGGGGTCTTCAATATCTCGTGGAGTGGGAGGGGTACGGTCCGGAGGAGCGGTGCTGGGTGCCAAGGAGGGACGTGTTAGACCAGTCCCTACTGACCGATTTCCATCGGGGTCATCCTGCGCGCCCTGCTCCGCGTCGTCCGGGTCGTCCTCGAGCTCCGGGTCGGCGCACGGCTGGAGCCGCGCGTCAAGGGGGGGGTACTGTCACGGTTTCGGCCGAGGCTGCTCCTCTTCCTTGTTCGGGCGGACTTCGGCGGTCGTCGTCTCCGGAGTACTAGCTGCCACCGTTCGATGTTTCTTGTTCTTTTGGTTTTGTCTGTTCATAACACCTGTCCCTTATTTGTGTCTTGATTGTTCCCCTTATTTAGTTTGTGTGTTTAGGTCAGGTGTTATGCGTTATTGTTTTATGTCAGCCTGTGTCAGCTGTATCAGTCTCTCGTGGTTGTATTTCGAGAGTTTGCACTGCGTGCGCTTCTTTCTTGTTTTCCGCACAGTGTTTCAGTGCGTATTTTGTGCGCCACCCGGTTGGGGAGGCTATTTGTCCTATTTTTGGGATTTACTAAAGTGTTTAACGTCATCCTGGTTCCTGCGTTTGATTCCACACACACACACCACTCTGACAATATCCTTCCTCCCTCCCTTTCTTTTTTTCTCTTTGTCTGTCTTGTCTACTGTGAAGTCTTTCCAGTACAGTCCTACAGTTTGTCCCAAATGGCACCCTATTCCCTTTATAGTGCACTACTTTTGACCAGAACCTTATGGGCCCTGATTAAAAGCAGTGCACTATTTAGGGAATAGGGTGCCATTTGGGACACCGCCAGTATGTCCCTGTGTTTTACCAGAAGTACATTCAATTATTCGTTATTCACTGTGCAACTATTTCTATTTTTTATTACATTTGTTATCTTAGCTTTAGCTCTGCATTGTTGGAAAAGGACCCGTAAGTAAGCATTTCACTGTTAGTCTACACGTGTTGTCTATAAAGCATGTGACAAATCATTTTTAGTTGATTTGAAATTCTGTATTGCACTGTAGGTCATGATTTTCAATGAAAAATACTTCCTTTCCTTCATCTTCACTGATCTGACCAGACTGGAAAGCCTACACTTGTCCAGTTCTTTTAGATTAGGATAAGAACAGATGAGGGAATGGAGACAGACAAGATAACAGAGGCAGAGATGGGCAAAGATACTTAAAAATGTTTCTTGTTACAAAATACAAAATACTTTTGCCAAGTCATGTATTTAATAAAAATACTTGCAAGTAGCCCCATTAACTACAACAACATTCTCAGTAACGGTTACAGAAACGTTTTACTTGCTATGACTGTGATGTTGTTGTTTATCTACCTTAGTTGAATACTCTGGATAAGAGTGTATGCTAAATGACCAAAATGTAAATGTTAAAAATTAGCACTTGCAAAGCACACTGGGTATTATTGTAATGAGCTCCACCCCCAAACAATTTGCTTTTGAATAAAATGTGGCCTTGTTTGTGGGCAGAGATAATTAGAATAATACCCAGTGCAGAATGCAAGTGTTCATTTTTCCATTTCCATTTTCACATCATAGTGTCATCAGACTTCTGATACCAATGCAGCAAATATGGGGTGATAGGGGGCCACAAAATTGTGAACCGCTATATTTTTTTTAAATGGAAAAGTATTTTGTATTTTGAAAATACAAAAATACAGCTCTCTAAAGCAGCATTTCCCAAACTCCGTCCTGGGGATCCCATGGGGTGCACGTTTAGTTTTTCGCCCTAGCACTACACAGCTGATTCAAATAATTAAATATTGATGATTAGTTGATTATTTTAATCAGCTGTGTAGTGATAGGGCAATAAACAAATAGTGCACCGCTTGGCGTCCCCAGGACCGAGTTTGGGAAACACTGATCTAAAGTATCTTGTTACAGAATACATTGGATTGTAGTTCAGGCCAGTGAAATACAAATTACAAAATACTTAAAAGTAATTAAAATACGTATTTCAAATACATGTAAAAGAAATACTGCCCATCTCTGAACAGAGGACTACAATTGAGATGGAACTATATTATGCATATGTAAATGACCACCGTTGAACTCCCTCGCTTTATTCATTATTCAGAGAGCTATTCGGCCAGCTCTAGGAAGAGTCTTGGTGGTTCCAAACTTCTTCCATTTAGGAATGATGGAGGCCACTGTGTTCTTGGGGACCTTCAATGCTGCAGACAATTTTTGTTATCCTTCCCCAGATCTATGCCTCGACACAATCCTGTCTCGGAGCTCTACGGACAATTCCTTCCACCTCATGGCTTGGTTTTTGCTCTGACATGCACTGTCAACTATGGGACCTTATATAGACAGGTGTGTGCCTTTCCAAATCATGTCCAATCAATTGAATTTACCACAGGTGGACTCCAATCAAGTTGTAGAAACATCTCAAGGAGGATCAATGGAAACAGGATCCACCTGAGCTCAATTTTGAGTCTCATAGCAAAGGGTCTGAATACTTATGTAAATAAGGTATTTCTGTTTTTTATTTTTAATACATTTGCTAACATTTCTAAAAACCTGTTTTTGCTTGTCATTATGGGGTATTGTGTGTAGATTGATGAAAAAAGAAGAAAAAAAACATTTTAGAATAAGGCTGTAACGTAACAAAATGTAGAAAAGGTGAAAGGGTCTGAATACTTTACGAATGCACTGTAGGACCCTTTTCACAGAGGGTTCTACATGGAACTCAAAATAGTTCTACCTGCAACCAAAAAGGGTTCTACCTGGACCCAAAAAGGGTTATCCTATGGGGACAGCCGAAGAACCCTTTTGGAACCCTTTTTTCTAAGAGTGTAGGGTTGCACAACTCCCGTCCTCGAGGGCCACTCTCTCTGTTTTCTGTTTTATCAACGGCAGATTTTTACCTTTGGAAACCAAGTGTTGAACCTTCCCAGCAATCATTGACATTAATTGTTCAATTACAGTAAGTGCCAGGCAGACACAAAGCAGCAGGACTGCGGCCCCCTCGAGGACTGAAGTAGTGTTCTCCTACTCAGACCACACTGTATTCAGCGGGCAATTTTCATACTAGTTGTATAAGGGGACATTTCGTAAACATATTTTTAGCAACCAGATAACAACCAAAATACAACGTCTTTCCCATGACGTTTGAAAAATACATCTTTACCTGGTTGTAACAGAGACCAGTTGGTTGCAATCTGGTTTTATGGTGTCTTCTCAACCAGAAACCCAGTTTCCAACCAGAAAATGAAGACGTCATGTGCCAAATTCTCCCAACTGGGTAAGATGAAGCTTCAAACACACAGTAACTTACGACTGATTGATTAATTGAAATCCATTAAGATGGCAAAGTTCACAGCCAGGTAGTTACCTGTGGCTCCCTGCCCAGGCCGGCCCCTCCTCCCACGGCTACAACAGGCACTCCGGTCTGGGCCGAGACAAACTCCAGCATGGGGGCCAGGGGAGCCTGGTTGGGTGGCGGGGGCCTCTCCTCCTCGAACACCAGGCCCTGGAGCGGTGTGGTGGCCAGCAGCTCACACAGCTGCAGCAGAAGGCTCGCCGGGCTGCTCTCGTTCACCGTCAGGTAGATCACGTTGGCCGGGCCATACTGCGTCATCACACTATCGCCCACCAGAGCCGCCGACGCAGATGCCAGCGGCGCAGACACCGCCACCGTAGCCAATGACGACGAGGCCCCCCTCCCCTGAGGCCCCACCGGCCCGCCCGTGGCGCCCGTTCCCCCAGCAGCGGCCGTCTCTGGGAGCAGGGAGGAGCCCGAGTGGACCACAGCAATGTTGACTACGCCCAAGTCCCTCTCTCTCTCCCGGGGGCGGAGCAAGAGGGGAGGGGAGGAGCGGGCAGGCCCTGTGCAGGCCAGCACGGCCAACAGGAGGGAGAGGGCGGGCTTAGCCGCCATGGGGGTGGGGGGCAGTTTGGTGGGCAGAGCAGCGACGTCAGTGGTTCACAGGCGAAGAAGAAGGACCTGGAGTGGAGAGGCGAGAAGAAAGGATTGAGAGGGAAAAAAGTCTGAAGAATGAAAGACCTGTAAGTGAGTGAGGAGAGGACAATGATACACATAGAAGTAAGTAGGAGCTGCAGTGGCGAGGGATACTATTGAAAAACAATAAAGAGTAGGATAATGGGAAAAGGGGCACTATCGAGAGAGAGAGAGAGAGAGAGAGAGAGAGAGAGAGAGAGAGAGAGAGAGAGAGAGAGAGAGAGAGAGAGAGAGAGAGAGAGAGAGAGAGAGAGAGAGAGAGAGAGAGAGAGAGAGAGAGACGAGAGAGAGAGAGAGAGAGAAGAGATGAGAGAGAGAGAGAGAGAGAGAGAGAACCTAACCTACCATACGATCAATCAACATCCAATAAGGTCAGTGTCAGTGTAAGTGTAAAGCCAAGTACAGCGAACTACAGAGGAACATAAGCTCACTGCTTAGGGACTAGAGTAGGAGTGCTCACCCCTTGAACTCAACCCTCCCCCCTACGGGACATCAGAATTCATTACCCCAGGAGCTGATTCATGGTTCGGTCCCACACCATTGGAGAGCTTTGAAGCTAAGCTATAAATCTTTTCAGTCATAAACCACCAACGGGTACTGTACATCTAAATGGACCGGGCTAAATTACAATACAAATAAAACTGGGGAGGGATGGCGAGTTTAGTCGAGGTAGGTGTGTGTATGCACATTTTTATAAACAATTGTGGTTGAGGTGGGGAAATGCTCTGTGCAGTTCAGTGAGGCTACGAGACTGTACACTAAATGTAAGGAGATGTAAAGCAAGCAACACTCATTGAATCATTTTGAAGTCGCTTAGCGTGCCAACCCCCCTGCCACACCCCCCTCCCCTCCTTCTCACCCCCCCTTTCCATTCACTCTCTTTAATTAACCCTCCCTCTCCCCCTGGGGCACACATAAATAGACACAGAGTCAAAAACACACTCTCTCCAGATCACTAACACGCAGAACAACAATCAGTATCTGTCACTCCCTCTCATATTGCCTGTTTTTTCTCATAGTGTCAGTGGCTAATGCTTTGAACCAGAAGGCTTGCTGACGTAATATTCTCTTCACTCCTCCAAACAAACAGCTTATTTCTGCCTTGTTCTCTCTCTGTCTCTCTTTCTCTCTCTAATTCCGTTTTCACATTCCTACATCGCTCCTTTTGACGCTGAGTTATCATCTGAGGAAAAAATGCATTGAAATAGGGGGATTACGATGATGAAAAGCACTCCATTTGTGGGAAAAGGGGGATGTAGACAAATTAAAAGAAACTGTAGCTGTCGTGGAGCCAGATAGCCACGTCGGCTGTAAAGTGGGAGAGGCAATCAAGTATTGAGAGAGGATATAAAAAATAAATTTAAAATACATATTTTTTTGTCACATACACCGGATAGGTGCAGTGAAATGTGTTGTTTTACAGGGTCAACCATAGTAGTATGGCGCCCCTGGCGCAAATTAGGGTTAAGTGCCAAGTATATCTAGGGGACTGTGGTAGGGGGCAGGGAAGAAAGATAAGTATTTAACACTGGCCTCAATATACCATTCAGACAAAGCCAGACCTCGGCTTGAATGTCTCATCCGAGCCCTGTTGCATAATTCAATTGGATATTACTACCCTGGTTAAGCCTATGGGCAGAGCCTGCCATGAAACCTAACAGCCTCACCATTTTTCAAAGGGAGAAAGACTCTTAAATATGTCTCCCAGGCCCAGCCCGAAGGGCATGCAGCTTAATCCAGTTCAGACCTTATGAAACCAGTACAGACCACACAGGTTCTGTACTCAGTTCGAAGGGCATACTGCTGAATCCAGTACAAACCGCACTACTGTCCATATTCCGGAACAATCATTCCAGGCTAGTATTGCATCCGCTGGCCCTAAACCACTCAGCTTGTGTTGTCACTCCCCAGGGCTCTCGTACTCCCCACTCCCCAGGGCTCTCGTACTTCCCAGGGCTCTCATACTCCCTAGGGCTCTCATACTCCCCACTCCCCAGGGCTCTCATACTCCCCAGGGCTCTCATACTCCCCACTCCCCAGGGCTCTCGTACTCCCCAGGGCTCTCGTACTCCCCAGGGCTCTCATACTCCCCAGGGCTCTCGTACTCCCCACTCCCCAGGGCTCTCATACTCCCCAGGGCTCTCATACTCCCCACTCCCCAGGGCTCTCATGCTCCCCAGGGCTCTCACGCTCTCCAGGGCTCTCATACTCCCCAGGGCTCTCATACAGGGGTTTAATGGTCTTCCCCTGACATATAGTGCATTGTTTGTTGCCTATGTTAAATGGGCCCTTAACTGATGGGTTTTTCACACTCAACAGTTTCCCGTGTGTATAAAGAATGATCCCCCACCCAAAGGACATCCAGCCAACTTGACACAACTGTGGGATAAAAATAAAAACACAGCCAAGACAACGCAGGAGTGGCTTCGGGAAAAGTCTCGGAATTACCTTGAGTGGCCCAGCCAGAGCCCGGATTTGAACCTGATCGAACATCTCTGGAGAGACCTGAAAATCGCTGTGCAGTGACGCTCCCCATCCAACCTGACAGAGCTTGAGAGGATCTGCAGAGAAGGGAGAAACTCCCCAAATACAGGTGTGCCAAGCTTGTAGCGTCATACCCAAGAAGACTCGAGGCTGCAATCGCTGCCAAAGGTGCTTCAACAAAGTACTGAGTAAAGGGTCTGAATACTTATGTAAACGTGATATTTCAGTTGTTGTTGTTTTTTTTATTGGGGGGGGGGGGGTGTTTCATCCATTTTAGAATAAGGCTGTAAAGTAACAAAATGTGGGAAACTATGCCTATATATTCCACATTTGTTAGGATAAATCCCTTTGAGGTGATCTGTCTTGTTTCCAAGGAAGTGCCAGGAGAACAACAGAACCAATACAGGGCTCCTTGAGCTTTAAACAAGTAAACATACCTATTTTGTTTTAACAAAAAATATTCCCTCACAGTCAGCACAGCAGTTAGTTATACGGAGCTACTTTAAGTAGGCTATTTAAGATAAATGGTATAAAGGAGTTGCCTGGATGAAATGCAATCATTACTTTATGCACTTGTATTTCTCTTAGAATTTTGCACCAAATAAGGACAAACAAGAAGCAATTATTTTTAACTTCCTACTATACCTCCAATTCACCACTGATTTTGTGGCTGAAAATGAGGAATATTGCATTCCATTTTATTGGGGATGTGAATCATTACCTCATGCATCCTCTTTGCATGAAAGTAATTTGGTGGTGAAAATTGTACTGGGATCAAACTTTGCCCCTTAGCACTCTGCATACAAAGGATCAATATTATTTATATAAATAATTGCTACTCTAAAAATACATATCACAATGCATTTGCTGAGGGTCATTTGTGGCATTCTTCATTTCCCATATGCTGCGGCTATGGATGGTGGGAGGGGAAGGAATGAATGAATGCGGGCCTGCTCGGCTCAGCACACAACACTGAGGAAGCACAGAGGTATTTTAGAGCGTCTGCTCTCTCTGCAAAGAAGTAATCAACAGGTTGGCCAGTGACCTTGCTAACAATGTTTTTAATAAACATGACCTTCATTAGATTTAAAGAGAAGCTGGTGAAGGGAGTTATGGGTAAAGGGGCAGAGGAGGCAGAGGAATGAGATGAACTGAGCAGCAGTGGGATTCCACTGGGCACAGACGTCAATTGAACATCTATGCCACGTTGGTTCAGCGTAATTTCATTAAACTGACGTGGAAATCACTGGCCACTTTAAGAAATAGAACACTAGTCACTTTAATAACGTTTACATATCTTGCACTACTCATCTCATATGTATATACTGTATTCTATTCTATAATATTCTACTGTATCTTAGTCCATGCCGCTCTGTCATTGCTTGTCCATGTATGTATATATTCTTAAATTTCATTCCTTACTAGATTTGTGTGTATTGGGTATATGTTGTGAAATTGTTCGATATTACTTGTTAGATATTACTGCACTGTCGGAGCTAGAAGCACAAGAATTTCGCTACACCCGCAATAACATCTGCTAAACACGTGTATGTGACAAATACAATTTGATTTGATTTGAAACAACGTTGATTCAACCAATGTGTGCCCAGTGGGATATAGGATGCTGAGGGTCTCTGATGCTCCCTCGACCCCCCTTGGTATCTTGCTCATGTTTGTTCTACCGCCTTCTATCTCTCTCTCCTCTCTCAACCATTCCATCTATCTCTCCCACTCCCTCTCTATCTATCCCTGGCCTGTCCCGCTCTCCATCTCCCACTCCCTCTCTATCTATCCCTGGCCTGTCCCGCTCTCCATCTCCCACTCCCTCTCTAGCTATCCCTGGCCTGTCCCGCTCTCCATCTCCCACTCCCTCTCTATCTATCCCTGGCCTGTCCCGCTCTCCATCTCCCACTCCCTCTCTAGCTATCCCTGGCCTGTCCCGCTCTCCATCTCCCACTCCCTCTCTAGCTATCCCTGGCCTGTCCCGCTCGCCCTCTCCCACTCCCTCTCTATCTATCCCTGGCCTGTCCCGCTCGCCCTCTCCCACTCCCTCTCTAGCTATCCCTGGCCTGTCCCGCTCTCCATCTCCCACTCCCTCTCTAGCTATCCCTGGCCTGTCCCGCTCTCCATCTCCCACTCCCTCTCTAGCTATCCCTGGCCTGTCCCGCTCTCCATCTCCCACTCCCTCTCTAGCTATCCCTGGCCTGTCCCGCTCTCCATCTCCCACTCCCTCTCTAGCTATCCCTGGCCTGTCCCGCTCTCCATCTCCCACTCCCTCTCTATCTATCCCTGGCCTGTCCCGCTCGCCCTCTCCCACTCCCTCTCTATCTATCCCTGGCCTGTCCCGCTCGCCCTTTCCCACTCCCTCTCTATCTATCCCTGGCCTGTCCCGCTCTCCCTCTCCCACTTCCTCTCTATCTATCCCTGGCCTGTCCCGCTCTCCCTCTCCCACTTCCTCTCTATCTATCCCTGGCCTGTCCCGCTCTCCATCTCCCACTCCCTCTCTATCTATCCCTGGCCTGTCCCGCTCGCCCTCTCCCACTCCCTCTCTATCTATCCCTGGCCTGTCCCGCTCGCCCTTTCCCACTCCCTCTCTAGCTATCCCTGGCCTGTCCCGCTCTCCCTCTCCCACTTCCTCTCTATCTATCCCTGGCCTGTCCCGCTCTCCCTCTCCCACTTCCTCTCTATCTATCCCTGGCCTGTCCCGCTCTCCCTCTCCCACTTCCTCTCTATCTATCTATCCCTCTCCCTCTCTTGTGTCTTATTCTCTATCTATCCCTCTTTCTATCTTTCTCCATCAGCTTCTCTTCCATTATCTTCCCTGTCCCTCTTTCCCTAACCTCTTTCTTCCTCTCGCTCTCCTTCTCAAATCAAATCAAATGAAATTGTATTGGTCGCATACACATATTTAGCAGATGTTATTGCGGGTGTAGCGAAATGCTTGTGTTCCTAGTTCCAACAGTGCAGTAATATCTAACAATTCACAACAATACACACAAATCTAAAAGTAAAAGAATGGAATTAAGAAATATTAGGACGAGCAATGTCGAAGTCCGGAGTGTATATATACAGTACCAGTCAAAAGTTTGGACACACCTACTCATTCAAGGGTTTTTCTTTATTTTTACTATTTTCTACATTGTAGAATAATAGTGAAGACATCAAAACTATTAAATAACACATATGGAATCATGTAGTAAGCAAAAAAAGTGTTAAACAAATCCAAATATAAAGTCAAAGTAGCCACCCTTTGCCTTGATGACAGCTTTGCACACTCTTGGCATTGTCTCAACCAGGTTCATGAGGTAGTCACCTTGAATGCATTTCAATTGTTAAAAGTTAATTTGTGGAATTTCTTCCTTCTTAATGCGTTTGAGCCAATCAGTTGTGTTTGTGTTGGAGTGAGTTGGAGTGAGTAGTCATGCTGTACTTCGCTCCGCAGGTAATATGACACACATTACATTACAATGGAACGATTTGATTAGTGTAATGTTAACTAGCTACATAGTTGTCTTTGTATCAAAGATAAAGGTGTAGTATAGAGAAACTATCGAGGTTAGCTAGCCAGCTACATTCGTTCACAGCGACGCCGTTTTCCAAACAAAGTCAACACTGCAGCCATTGCTAGCTAGCCAACACTA
Organism: Coregonus lavaretus; assembly: GCF_964263955.1. Taxonomy (NCBI): domain Eukaryota; kingdom Metazoa; phylum Chordata; class Actinopteri; order Salmoniformes; family Salmonidae; genus Coregonus; species Coregonus lavaretus. The sequence goes on from NC_139990.1 coordinate 27,145,061, forward strand.
CCAGCTAGTAGTACTGTAGCAACTAAATACAATATCATTTTAGCCAGCTACATTCGTTCGCAGCAATGCCATTTTTCAAACAAAGTCAACACCGCAGCCATTGCTAGCTAGCCAACACTACCAGCTAGCAGTACTGTAGCAACTAAATACAATATCATTTTAGTCAATGAGAAATTTGCAACGTAAAGCTTCACTTTCTGAACATTCGAGATGTGTAGTCCATTTGTGTAGCTAGCATGACTGACTTTGTGCTAGCTAGCCAACATTTAATTATTTCTGCGTTATGAAAGGAACTAGACACAGACACAAATTATCTGTTTAGTGTGTTAACACACTATTGGTAGTTTGTTGTAACCAAGTATTGGTGCTAAACCGTGTGTTATTGGATGCTAGCGTGCTAGTTAGCTAAGGTGTCATAGGATACGGTGCCCTGGGCGGTTTTCACGGAAGAATACTGTACCAAGTTAGCTAGCTGAATAAACTAAGTTAGAGTCTATTCCTAGAAAACATTGAACCGCTGTAGTTTATAACAATTATAATTTCTAAAGTGGAAGTTGGGAGAGTTATATTTGAGGTAAGTGAGGGAGGCCCAGCTCTCTCGCTTCCCCAGATGTTTAGTTAATTTTATTCCGATCTCTTTTGCATTATTGTAGCCTTTTCTGTAGCCTGTAAACTATGTATATATCTATCCCTGTTCTCTCCTCTCTGCACAGGCCATACAAACGCTTCACACCGCGTGACACCGCGTGGCTGCTGCCACTCTAATCTGGTGGTCCCTGCGCGCACGACCCAAGTGGAGTTACAGGTCTCCGGCAGCCTCTGGAACTGCCGTTCTGCGGCCAACAAGACAGAGTTCTTGGCGCTGACGGAAACATGGATTACCATAGAAAACACTGCTACTCCTACTGCTCTTTCCTCGTCTGATCATGTGTTCTCGCATACCCAGAGAGTATCTGGTCAGCGCGGCGGTGGCACAGGAATCCTCATCTCTCCCAAGTGGACATTCTCTCTTTTCCCCCTGACCCATCTGTCTATCTCCTCATTTGAATTCCATGCTGTCACAGTCACTAGCCCATTCAAGCTTAACATCCTTTTCATTTATCACCCTCCAGGTTCCCTTGGAGAGTTCATCAATGAGCTTGACGCCTTGATAAGTTCCTTTCCTGAGGATGGCTCACACCTCACAGTTCTGGGTGACTTTAACCTCCCTACGTCTGCCTTTGACTCATTTCTCTCTGCCTCCTTCTTTCCACTCATTTCCTCTTTTGACCTCACCCTCTCACCGTCAGGTGGCAATACGCTTGACCTCATCTTTACTAGATGCTGTTCTTCTACTAATCTCACTGCAACTCCCCTCCAAGTCTCCGACCACTACTTTGTATCCTTTTCTCTCTCGCTCTCCTCCAACACTACTCACTCTGCCCCTACTCAGATAGTAATGTGCCGTCGCAACCTTCGCTCTCTCTCTCCCGCTACTCTCTCCTCTTCCATCCTATCATCTCTTCCCTCTGCTAAATCCTTCTCCCTCCGATCTCCTGATTCTGCCTCCTCAACCCTCCTCTCCTCCCTTTCTGCATCTTTTGACTCTCTATGTCCCCTATCCTCCCGGCCGGCTCGGTCCTCCCCTCCTGCTCCGTGGCTTGACGACTCATTGCGAGCTCACAGAACAGGGCTCCGGGCAGCCGAGCAGAAATGGAGGAAAACTAGACTCCCTGCGGACCTGTCATCTTTTCACTCCTCTCTACATTTTCTTCCTCTGTTTCTGCTGCTAAAGCCACTTTCTACCACTATACATTTCAAGCCTCTGCCTCTAACCCTAGGAAGCTCTTTGCCACCTTCTCCTCCCTGCTGAATCCTCCTCCCCCTCCCTCCTCCCTCTCTGTGGATGACTTTGTCAACCACACTGCCACACTGCCCTACCCTATGCTTTGACTTCTTTCTCCCCTCTCTCTCCAGATGAAATCTTGCGACTTGTGACGGCCGGCCGCCCAACAACCTGCCCGCTTGACCCTATCCCATCCTCTCTTCTCCAGACCATTTCCGGAGACCTTCTCCCTTACCTCACCTCGCTCATCATCTCATCAATGACCGCTGGCTATGTCCCTTCCATCTTCAAGAGAGTGAGAGTTGCACCCCTCCTCAAAAAACCTACACTCGATCCCTCCGATGTCAACAACTACAGACCAGTATTCCTTCTTTCTTTTCTCTCCAAAACTCTTGAGTGTGCCGTCTCTAGCCAACTCTCCTGCTATCTCTCTCAGAATTACCTTCTTGATCCAAACCAGTCAGGTTTCAAGACTGGTCATTCAACTGAGACTGCTCTTCTCTGTGTCATGGAGGCTCTCCGCACTGCTAAAGCTAACTCTCTCTCCTCTACTCTTATCCTTCTAGACCTATCTGCTGCCTTTGATACTGTGAACCATCAGATCCTCCTCTCCACCCTCTCTGAGTTGGGCATCTCCGGCACTGCTCACTCTTGGATTGCGTCCTACCTGACAGGTCGCTCCTACCAGGTGGCGTGGCGAGAATCTGTCTCCGCATCATGTGCTCTCACCACTGGTGTCCCTCAGGGCTCAGTTCTAGGCCCTCTCCTATTCTCTCTATACACCAAGTCACTTGGCTCTGTCATATACTCACATGGTCTTTCCTATCATTGCTACGCAAACGACACACAATTCACTTCTGGTAACCAGGTGGCGAATCGCATCTCTGCATGTCTGGCAGACATATCAGTGTGGATGACGGATCACCACCTCAAGCTGAACCTCGGCAAGACGGAGCTGCTCTTCCTCCCGGGGAAGGACTGCCCGCTCCATGATCTCGCCATCACAGTTGACAACTCCATTGTGTCCTCCTCCCAGAGTGCAAAGAACCTTGGCGTGACCCTGGACAACACCCTGTCGTTCTCCGCTAACATCAAAGCGGTGACCCGATCCTGCAGGTTCATGCTCTACAACATTCGCAGAGTACGACCCTACCTTACACAGAAAGCAGCACAGGTCCTAATCCAGGCACTTGTCATCTCCCGTCTGGATTACTGCAACTCGCTGTTGGCTGGGCTCCCTGCCTGTGCCATTAAACCCCTACAACTTATCCAGAACGCTGCAGCCCGTCTGGTGTTCAACCTTCCCAAGTTCTCTCATGTCACCCCGCTCCTCCGCACACTCCACTGGCTTCCAGTTGAAGCTCGCATCTACCTCAAAACCATGGTGCTTGCCTACGGAGCTGTGAGGGGAACGGCACCTCCTTACCTTCAGGCTCTGATCAGACCCTAAACCCAAACGAGGGCACTACGTTCATCCACCTCTGGCCTGATAGCCCCCCTACCTCTACGGAAGCACAGTTCCCGCTCAGCCCAGTCAAAGCTATTGGCTGCTCTGGCACCCCAATGGTGGAACAAGCTCCCCCACGACGCCAGGACAGCGGAGTCACTGACCACCTCCCGGAGACACTTGAAACCCTACCTCTTTAAGGAATACCTGGAATAGTATAACAGTAATCCTTCTAACCCCCCCCCCCCATTGAAAAAAAACCATCAAGCGCTATGATGAAACTGGCTCTCATGAGGACCACCACAGGAAAGGAAGACCCAGAGTTACCTCTGCTGCAGAGGATAAGTTCATTAGAGTTACCAGCCTCAGAAACTGCAGCCCAAATAAATGCTTCACAGAGTTCAAGTAACATACACATCTTAACATCAATTGTTCAGAGGAGAATGTGTGAATCAGTCCTTCATGGTCGAATTGCTGCAAAGAAACCACTACTAAAGGACACCAACAAGAAGAAGAGCCTTGCTTGGGCCAAGAAACACGAGCAATGGACATTAGACAGGTGGAAATCTGTCCTTTGATCTGATGAGTCCAAATTTGAGATTTTTGGTTCCAACCGCCGTGTCTTTGTGAGACGCAGAGTAGGTGAACGGATGATCTCCGCATGTGTGGTTCCCACCGTGAAGCATGGAGGAGGAGGTGTGATGGTGTGGGGGTGCTTTGCTGATGACACTGTTGGTGATTTATTTAGAATTCAAGGCACACTTAACCAGCATGGCTGCCACAGCATTCCCATCTGGTTTGCGCTTAGTGAGACTATCATTTGTTTTTCAACAGGACAATGACCCAACACACCTCCAGGCTGTGTAAGGGCTATTTGACCAAGAAGGAGAGTGATGGAGTGCTGCATCAGATGACCTGTCCTCCACAATCACGCGACTTCAACCCAATTGGTTTGGGATGAGTTGGACCGCAGAGTGAAGGAAAAGCAGCCAACAAGTGCTCAGCATATGTGGGAACTCCTTCAAGACTGTTGGAAACGCATTCCAGGTGAAGCTGATTGAGAGAATGCCAAGAGTGTGCAAAGCTGTCATCAAGGCAAAGGGTGACTACTTTGAAGAATTTCAAATATAAACCCGTGGCTCGGGTGGTTGGTGTACTTGATGATCTTTTTGGCCTTCCTGTGACATCGGATGCTGTAGGTGTCCTGGAGGGCCCTCTGGAGAGCCTTGCGGTTGCGGGCGGTGCAGTTGCCGTAACAGGCGGTGATACAGCCCGACTTGATGCTCTCATTGGTGCATCTGTAAAAGTTTGTGAGGGTCTTAGGGGCCAAGCCAAATTTCTTCCGCCTCCTGTGATTGAAGAGGCACTGTTGCAAAGTGATGTGTTCGCCGAGGAACTTGAAGCTTTTCACCTTCTCCACTGCAGCCCCGTCGATGTGGATGGGGGCGTGCTCCCTCTTCTATCTCCTGAAGTCCACAATCAGCTCCTTCGTAGGTCTTGGGTGTCAGGTAAGGTGGAGGTGATATGATCCTTAATTAGCCTCTCAAAGCACTTCATGATGACAGAAGTGAGTGCTACGGGGCGATAGCCATTTAGTTCAGTTACCTTTGCTTTCTTGGGTACAGGAACAATGGTGGACATCTTGAAGCAAGTGGAGAAAACAGACTGCGATAGGGAGAGATTTAATATGTCCGTAAACACTCCAGCCAGCTGGTCTGCACATGCTCTGAGGACGCAGCTAGGGATGCCGTCTGGGCCGGCAGCCTAGCGAGGGTTAACACACTTAAATGTCTTACTCACGTCGGCCACGGAGAACGAGAGTGGCCCGCATCGGTGGCACTGTGTTATAACTGCACTGTTTGTATTCGATCATAATTCCAGTCACCTTGCCTTGGTAAAATGTGGTGGTTCACACTTTCAGTTTTACGCGAATGCTGCCATCTATCCTCGGTTTTTGGTTTGGGTAGGTTTTAATAGTCACAGTGGGAACAACATCCCCTATACACTTCCTGATGAACTCAGTCACTGTGTCAGTGTATACATCAATGTTATTCTCAGAGGCAACCCGGAACATATCCCAGTCTGCGTGATCAAAACAATCTTGAAGCATGGATTTCGATTGGTCAGACCAGCGTTGAATAGACCTTAGCATGGGTGCTTCCTGTTTGAGTTTCTGCCTATTTGAAGGGAGGAGCAGAATGGAGCCATGATCGGATTTGCCAAAGGGAGGGCAGGGGAGGGCCTTGTAGCCATCCCGGAAGGGAGAGTAACAATGGTCGAGAGTTTTTGAAGTGCAAATACTACAGGCAATGTGTTGATAGAACTTCGGTAGCGTATTCCTCAGATTTGCTTTAAATGCTACAATAAATGCGGCCTCAGGATATGTGGTTTCCAGTTTGCAAAAATCCCAGTGTAGTTCCTTGAGGGCCGTCGTGGTATCGGCTTGAGGGGGAATATACATGGCTGTGACTATAACCGAAGATTATTATCTTGGGAGGTAATACGGTCGGCATTTGATTGTGAGGTATTCTAGGTCGGGTGAACAAAAGGACTTGAGTTCCTGTACGTTATCACAATCACACCATGAGCAGTTAATCATGAAACATACACCTCCACCTTTCTTCTTTCCGGAGAGTTCTTTATTCCTGTCTGCGCAATGTACTGAGAACCCAGCTGGCTGTATGGACAGGGACAGTATATCCGAAGAGAGCCGTGATTCCTTGAAACAGAGTATGTTACAGTCCCTGATGTCTCTCTGGAAGGAGATCTTTGCCCTGAGCTCGTCTACTTTATTGTCCAGGGACTGAACATTAGCGAGTAATATACTCGGAAGCGGTGGATGGTGTGCCCGCCTCCTGAGTCGGACTAGAAGTCCACTCCGAATACCTCTTCTCCGCCGGCGGCGTCTTGGAGCAGCCTCTGGGATAAATTAAATTGCCTTGGGGGGTATGAACAAAGGATCCAATTCGGGAAAGTCGTAATTCTGGTCGGACGCTGGTGAGTTACCGCTGTTCTGATAGCCGAAAGTTATGTCCGGCTGTATGTAATAACAAAAAAAACGTTCTGGGCTAATAATATAATAAGAAAAAATATATATATAACTACAAAAAAAATCCCACTCCCTCTCTATCATCCCTCTCCCTCTTTTGTGTCTCCTTCTTTCCTCTCCTCCCTCTCTTCCCTCTATCCTACTCCCTCAACCTCCCTTGTGTCTCCTTCTTTCCTCTCCTCCCTCTCTTCCCTCTATCCTACTCCCTCTCCCTCCCTTGTGTCTCCTTCTCCCCTCTCCTATTTCTGGCTCCCTCAGCCTCTCACATGCTTTTAAGGGTTTCATGTCTCCAGAGCCCCATTTGGCCAGGCCTAATGAGTTGGTATTTAGCTGGCTCACGATCCTCAACTTTGACCCCAGGGGAGCTGGCGGATTACAGTTCTCCGCCGGTGGGTGTCTCAGTTGTCACGCCACAGTAAAGAACTGGCAAAGGTGCCTATCTACATGCCCAATGCGGTGCCCTTGCAGATTAACGACCTGTTGCATTCCCGGGCACAATGGAAACCCCAAATGAGCGGCCATATTGTTACACAAAGCTTTATGACCAGCTTTATTCAATCCATGTGTCTGACAGTAGGCCTATTTATTTCAGATAGAAGTATGTAAAATGCCTTGGCAGTGGTTTGGTGGTTTGGTGCTAAGGTGGAATAAAAGTTTTTCAAGGTAAACAAAGACAAAGAAATTGGCAGGGTCTGTACACAAACACAGCTATTGCAGGGAAGGTACGCCTGGGATGAACGAAAGAACAATAGAGAAGAAAAGTCTACAGTATATGATACCAGAGGCAACATACACACAACATCTCTTTATTTCAGACTCTCTACATTGTCTTTCTCTTATGCCTCATTCAGCTCCCTCTCTCTCTCTCGATCTCTCTCTATTCCTAGACATGTACTGCACATAATGTACTGGGTTTTGTGCCAAAAACATGCCTCTGTGAAAAAGGTCCACAGACTTATTCATCAAACGGTTTTCATCGGCTCTGTCAGATTTGCCCAACCAACTGCCAATCAAGCAACCGAATAATAAACCTGCCTTTCAGTAGAACTGACTCAGAAAGAAATACAAAAACACATCTGATCTGAGATGTGTAATCATTTGTGTTGGTCAGAGTCGTAGTGTAGCTGACTGAAGCTTAATTGCTCTCCTCAGAGGAAGTGAAATCAAGACAGGCGTTTCCAGTTGCACTGGTACAAGAGGCTGTGGCCTAACAGGTTGAAGCAGTGACTTCATCAAGCCAAAGTGTGCAAATGAAATGTCAATTTACATTTGAACGAAGGGGATTTACAATCAATGCCATTAGCCAAATGTTAGCTCTCACCGAAAAGGGAGATGGAATTTATGACCCGATTAAAACGCCATGTTAACAGAAAGCAAACCAATCTGTTCCACAGTGTTCTCAACAAGTATTATAGCTAGTATTATTTAGACAGTATCAGCCCCACCAGAGTCCCTCCATGTCCCTTCATACCAAACTGTTTGCAAAAGCCTAAAAAGAGAAAAAGAAAATCAATAACGACCAAGGTTATATAGCCCCCTGAATGTATTAGATCAAGATAAAAGCCTATAGAATTTTGTTTAACCTGAAGACTTTTTGGAAAGAGCGCTCAGCTCACAGTAAAGGACAATTATTAATTCATGGACATGCTGTAGTTCCTCATCGTGGGTCAATATCAGGTTTTGTGCCTTAGAAGTAGAGTAGACATGGCAACACCTACACTATATCCATGATATACCACAGGCCTATCTGCAATGGATAGACACTGGCTGGCTGCACTGTAAATACATCAACAGTGATACAAGAGGCACCTTTAAACACCAGTTCAGTGAGTCACCAAGGCAAGAAGCTTGAGTTGGTTATCATTGCAGTCCTAAATCATTTATGACCTGCCAAACTACACACAGCTGATAAAAACAGAAAAGGAGCATCCATGTATTTTGAAAGTTAATTTGAACATTAGATATATCGGCTCCCAGATAGGCTTGTGATAAATGAGAGGGCGCCTTCTTTGGTCAATGTGCTCTAATACTGAGAATGATAGCATTTAGGCCTACCTTTAGCCTAGCCTCCTGTGAGCTATCTGACTAGGCCAGGGGTATTCAACTCTTACCCTAAGAGGTCCGGAGCCTGCTGGTTTTCTGTTATACCTTATAATTAATGCACACACCTTGTGTCCCAGGTCTAAATCAGTCAGTGATTAGAGGAGAACAATGAAAAATGCAGTGGAATTGGCTTCAAGGTCCAGAGTTGATTTTGAAGGGACTAGTCAATGCAGCAGGCCTAGCTAGGTTAATCCAAACAATGACAATAGAACATTTGGAATGAAGATGTGGTTCAGAAGTTTCGGAGTGGCCTTCAAACAGGGTCTGGGTGGGTCAAAGGTGAGGTTCTGATCACATTATTCTGTCACGTACATTCAGTCTTTGGATGCGACCTTGCGGCAGGCCCCCACCTCCAGCTCACTACTTTGACGTTAAGTTGGATCGAAGGCTTAATCCATTTTTTTCATTCAGGAATGTTGAGCAAGTTTCATGGTGGGTCCCCTGGGTGTAGCCAAACCAAGCAACACTTTGACCACCATCACAATTGAGGAAAGCAGGGGCCACTTGGCTTGTCTCTAAAGAAGATGAAGCTAAAATGGCCTCCTTTTCCACTCTTAGCAGAACAGGGGATTTCAGTCCAAGGATACCAACGTAACTGACAACATCACACAGCCAGCAGCCATTCATCCATACATGAGTGACTCAATGGAACACCTCAGACTGAGTGCAATTCTCAGGGATGAAGAATAACTTTTCTAAAGGACATCCTGCTTTCCTTTCCTTGTCTGCTATATAGAGTGTTTGTGTTCATTAGGCACCAAATGGAAGAAAACAGACTGAAACAGTAAGGAACTACCTGGACTTCTCCACAAAGAAACAGTCATTTTCATTTTCTGTTACTTAAAACGTTTTCCGTTGTGTGCCCTAATGAACACAACCCACCCCTGCCTGGAAGTTGGAAGCACAGAGCTGAATCCTCAGGTGACGCTACTGGTGCAGCCTTCCTCCTCTTCCTCCTCTGTCTCCTAGTCAGTGGACCTGAACTTCTGAGTGTCACATTAGTCTGATGATTTAATGGGACATGTCCCCACAAGTCCAGAGTTACTCAAGAGCTGAAACAACTGTCTGAAAGAAGCTTCCCATGAGCGACTTGGGCCTGTCATTGTCGGATTTGTTTCTCTTCATAAAGGGGTCCCTCAGAGATTGTTTAGCCGAAGTCATACAGAGGCCATGATATCAGCCGATGACAAATAGTAATATGTGTTTCAACATCCTTCCAGGATTAAATGGATGACATAGAGCATTTTGGATTAGGACTAGTTCCACAATCAGTTTCACTGAAAACGACCTAAATTAGACTGTATGGCCTGTTACACATTGTGTGTGTGAAAATTGATGACACATGAAACTAGGTCCATTATAGTCCAATAGCGAATCCCACCCGCTTTTATGCTCACATGTCCAGTCCAAAATAACTAACAAAATAAAACATGTAAGGTACAGTGTCATCAACTGAACAACAGGTTTTCAGGCAGACAGTCTCAAGATTCCATGCTGTCAAGCACTTGAGAACCCCAAACATGGAGGGTTTCCCTTCAAAGCTATCTATTCATTAATGATCAATGAAAAAATGTGTTTCAACTTCCTCTAGGATAGAAATAAAAGGCCTACAATATTGGTTTTCACAAGAATCAGAGTTTATGCATGGACCGTTTAAGGATGCAAATATGATTTAATCATGCCACTAGCCTACTATAAGTAAAGTATTTACTCAATATACACACAACAGTGCAAGTGGGATATTTTGCCTATGGAATTTGATAAGATCAGGGCAAATTACCTTCTGCACAGTTCAGAATTGCAATTCAAATAGTTGTCTTCCAATGAATTCACACATAGTGGGGAGCACAGCTGACAGATGGGTACCTACAGAAAGCTCAAGGATTGATTCAACATCTGAAAGCTGCCTTGGGCAAATACCAAGAGATGTGGCAGGAAAACGGCTACAACGTGTTCTCCGTGGACAAGAAAACAATTAAAAGGACAAATGTACACATGCGCATAAACCGGCTTCAAATTAAGGCAATGTGTATACTAATAGGGAATGGTAATGTACCCAGATAGACATGCGGATTTGGGGGAGATAAGAAAGGTACACATTTCTTTCATCACTTATGTAAGTTATGTGTTGTGACTCAGAACGTGTGTGTGTGTTTGAGTGTGAATAAAAGCTCGTGCCAGCGTGTGTATGTACAGTAGGTTATGCCTGTGCAGTGTTCGTCTGGAAATAGTCAGAGCACTTGGAGTGTGCACGCGCATCAATGACAGAGGGGTCAAAGCCTCGCTCACCGGCCGGTTGTCGCCTATCCATCAAACTAGCTGCCAATACGATACATAGAGCCTCGAGAAACACTACGCCACTATTCCGGTCCCCGTGCATAACATTCAGCGAATTTTGAAGGGCAAATCTTGGAACACTTCTTAAAGAAAACCTAAACATATCACCCTCACAGCAAGGAGAAAATACTCACTGTTTTTCAGGAGCAAGACACTCTCTTCTCCCCTCGTCTCTCCATCCACATTACATCCATTCCTCTTCTGGCCATATTCTGCGGGTTATCTCCCGTTGTGTAGCCTATATATTTAAATGTTGCACGGATACACAGTGTCGACCTTTTCTTTACTCAGCGAGCCTACATGTTGCTGACTACCTCTCTCTCTCTCTCCCCTCCCTCTTTCCCCTTTCACCAGTTATTTTGTTAAAATTCAGTATATACGCATCGTCACCTAGCAACCTCCCTCTTCATCACTCCCGCGACACGTGTTGAATGCTAAACTTGTCGTTGTGCAATATTATTTTACGAGGGAGTGGATGGATACACACTCTCAGTGGTGTATCAGTATGCAATCAAGATATGTATTAGAACTCTCTCTCCCTTCCCTCTCTCTTTTCCCCTCCCCTTAAACCCATCTGTAAACGTATATTCCTCCTCCCTGCTCCCTCACCCTCATCTCTTCTCTCTCTCCAAGCAAAAGAGAAGTCAGTTTATAGATACCTTTTAACACTAAAGAGAATTCAAGCCTCGCACTTTGCGGTTATGTGTGTCCTAAGGGAATACATGATAATTGCAACTGTTTATAATATTCAACTCAGTGCTGAACTTTTTCACTGCAAGGGAATTTTTGCACTTGAAATGATTACACACAGATAAATAACTTATTCATGCATATGTTAGAGATACACCTATAAAAGATCATGTGTTATTTAATTACTGTAATCCTGTCTGCATTTATCTGGTAATTATTTGATATCACAATATTAGGCTTTTGCAATTGTTCTACTTCTGAAAATAGGTACTATAATTAGCCCCTATGGGGAATAACAGAGAAAAAATCGTATTCATCCTTTTTCAAATTTTCTGCTCAGCATCAGCCATTTTGTCCTCTATGCTGGACATAAAATGTTTGACTGTAGTAGAGAAAAAGAGAAGACATGCGCCTCTGTACCATGCACACACACACCCCTTTTATCTTCATGTAATCATTAAGGGAAATTATGTGTGTGTGTGTGTGTGTGTGTGTGTGTGTGTGTGTGTGTGTGTGTGTGTGTGTGTGTGTGTGTGTGTGTGTGTGTGTGTGAACCTCTACCTTCTGTGTCTATGTCTCTGTTTTGTTTCAAGTGAATCCACATTCACTGTGAAACCATTGGTATTTTTCTAGAAGCTTGTTTTCATGCGTAAATATAGAGCTGCCACACCGCCGATCAGTTCTGTGAAATATTAAAAATAGGCCCTAATTAACAGGAAAAGTGGACACTCATCTTGGTTTGTTACCCTATTGTTTTGTAATTGGAAGACAGGGCATTGACCTCCTTTGTCATGAAGTCTGGTAGGAGAGAGAGAGAATAATAGGAGGAATATTGTGATGAGGGAGAGGAAGCTGAAGCAGCCTTTCATAGGAGGAATATTGTGATGAGGGAGAGGGAGAGGAAGCTGAAGCAGCCTTTCATAGGAGGAATATTGTGATGAGGGAGAGGGATAGGAAGCTGAAGCAGCCTTTAATATGAGGAATATTGTGATGAGGGAGAAGGATAGGAAGCTGAAGCAGCCTTTAATAGGAGGAATATTGTGATGAGGGAGAGGAATAGGAAGCTGAAGCAACCTTTAACAGGAGGAATATTGTGATGAGGGAGAGGGATATGAAGCTGAAGCAGCCTTTCAAATGAGGAATATTGTGATGAGGGAGAGGGAGAGGAAGCAGAAGCAGCCTTTAATAGGAGGAATATTGTGATGAGGGAGAGGGAGAGGAAGCTGAAGCAGCCTTTCATTAATATACAAATTGAGGAACAGCTGAAACAAGCTGCCACAGATAGAACAATACCAAGTGGGTATAAAACCATATGGCTTTGATACCCTACAAGCACTATCATCTCTGTACAGTCACTGCTTCTGAGTGTGTTATTAAATATCTAAAGGAGATAAAAGCTAACCAAATCCTCCTTAGCTAACCAATCTAATCATCTTAGAGAATAATTACAGACAAATTGTATTGGAAAGCTGCCATGAAGAAATAACTATATTTCTTCACACTTTTGAAGGCTGTGCCTCGCTATTGGGATGATACAGCATATTAATTATTTGTTAATAATTGAGTTAAAGCAACCAATATTCTCAGAGAAATATGTTTTAATTTAGTCTATGGTAAAAAATGTAACGTCAGAATTCTCCCTTTCTCTGTTCTGACTGGGAATACAATGCAGTAAATTGCCTTGAGTTTTTCAATAAAAAATACAAGCAATTGACACATTTCTTTTTTCTCACCGCAGAAAAAGAAAGTTGAGGCAAAATGAATAAATTAAGTGGTAGCTTGACTGAATACAGTGAAGTGACAATACAATTTGCTATTTAACAAGGTTCAAAATCAAAGTTTGTCAGATGCTTTCAGATCTCAAAAGTGGTCTGATGTCAAGATGAGTCGTCAATCCCAGGTAAATAGAGATTGAGGCGCATATAGCTGGATATGGATATATGGCTGGAACAGATGGCATGGGACGTTAACCCACTGTGGAGGTCTGAAAACATCTACAAACCTTGATTTTGGAGTGAACTATCACTTTAAGTCTTGTGACACTCCTTGCTCTCAAAATATCCCAATTTAAGCCCACCCCAAAATCACCTGAAAATCTAATCAAATCTAATCCAAATGTATTTCTAATGCAATTTCACAAAACATGTTGCAGTACAGAAAACAAGGATAGGTGGAAAAACATAAGCACAGTACTTTCTCACCACCAAATATAATGTAGATCCATATCTGCAACTTGGCCAAGTGAAGGAAGCCTCTAAGCAAATTTGACAGGAGACATTGCCAGATCATTGGGAGGATGATATGTAAACTCACAGCCTTGGTGAGAGGGAATCTAATAGGGGCAACCAGACAGCGACATCCAAGGCATGTCAGTATCTCTGCAGACTTAACAATGGAGACGTGCAATACACTTAGGCATTTAGCACGTATAGCCTTGATTGGAGCATTGACTGATAACATGTATGTTACTAATGACACAATTAAGTGAAAAGAGCAAGATCCCTCCTTCACTTACTCATTCTCTGGCTCATTAACTCACTCACTGTTCCAATAACAAGCTTGCATGCCATCCACAGTGAGCTCTGTTGTAAGTGTACATCTCTTCAGTATAATAAGACCAATGAAGATGTGTGTTTATGTTGCATAACCCTAACCCTACCAACCCATTACTCGTTAATTGTTGTTTTTTTCATTTACTTCAAGCGTTTGGGGTTCCTGCCTGGTGTGTCAGATGGGTTGGGGTTGCCCCTTTGGGACTATTCCATTGGATCCATTGCACCAGGCAAGCTCAAACAAGCGCAGATTAAGTATTTCAAAGAAAACGTATACTATTTGAACCCAGGTCTGCAATGTTCACAACTGTAGCGAGATAGCAAAGAGTCAGAGAGCAGTATGTCCAATGACATTTAATTTATTACCTACAGTTGAACAATTCTAAGTTTAGGGGGATTGGGGAAAATAACAAATCTATTGACAGTCTATCAGCAGGCATTCCAACCTATAGCCACAGCCCAGCACAGCTGTGAGAAACAGTCTCTCATTAAGAGCTCTATGCCGAGCTGTCCAAGCTAAAGTGACTTTAAAGCTTTAGTGGGTTTTCTCTGTCAATGGTGCTGAAACATTTACAATGCTGCATCACATTTTACGAATCATTATTACTAAAGTGTGTTGCTACAAAGTGCAACGTTAATGTACGTATGAGGAACTGTCCAAGGTGCTGAAACTGTGCTTTAGCACTGGTTTAGCATTGGCTATGCACCGTTTGCTACGCACATTTACAATGCATCATTACTAAAGTGCAATGTAAATAGTTTAGTGTTTCATATCACACAACAGTTTTACAAGCTTGTTAAAATATACTGAATGTGTCTCATATTGGAATAACACATCAGCATTCACCTTGAGAGGGTCACTATATATATATTATTTATCAACTTTAGTGCAACATTGGTTTTTGGGCAACAAAACGGATATTAACGATTAGCTTAACTTTGCAAAAAGCTTTAGGAAACTCAGCCTGTCTTCTTTTTGCAGATCACTTTTATACATTCCCTCTCCGTGATTAAGTCACATTATTTTCATTCATCCGGAATTGCTTCTTACCACAACCAATCATTGAAATGCTATTTTTCAGACCTCCCAATCGCAGAATCTCAACATCTCCCTGATAAGGAAGGCTGCAATTTCTTCGGTTCCCGATCTGAAATAGAAATTTCATCAGTGTCTTCATCCCTTGAATGTATGTTGAAATAAAAATAATTCAATATGCATTTACCTTATCAATTCTGTAGCCCCGTTTTTTTTAAAGTGCAGGCAGACAGACAGATGGACGGACAGATGGACAGACAGGTCAAAAGAGGTAGACAGGTCAAAAGAAAGTCAGCCAGTCAGAAAGACAAACAGGTTGAGAGATAGACAGATAGACACCCAGAAACTCTTTAAATACAGCCGATAACCTTTGACCCCCCACTCAGTTGGCGAGGGATCCTAATGTGGCGTGAAACTGTAATCCTCTCCAGTTTTATAGTCTTGGTGAGTCTAATCTTTGTGCCACAAGCCCATGACAACCTCCTTTTATTTGCATGGTTGACTCCCTATTGTTGGACATCGTTTTCTCCTGACGGTTTCTGCTCATTAATCATAATGAACATCATGTTGGAATGGATTCAATAAAGGCTACCTCTGTACACCTGTGAATCGGAGTACATCTCCATCTATTCCCCAGGCCCATATAATTGGCTGTAAATCCGGAGAAGCAGAGAGAAGTCAAGGAAAATAAAAGTCTAATCACACATCTGGTCAAAACCATTCCAGAGTTCTTTATCATGAGTCAGAGGACTTTTATATTCGCCACCAGAGATATTGGGTTGTGACCCGAAATGACCTACAGTCAATGTACTGTACAATGTATGTACTGTGTTTAGCCTATGGAGTTCATATTGGGGTGCAATAGTAGTTTAGGTTAGATTAGCTAATCCCAGACCAGGTCCTGAGGTGCCCTGTACATTGCTGGTTTTTATTCACGCTAGTCTGGAGGACTCACATAGGATGACTGTGAGATCATTATCAAGGTCCAATGTGAAAATCAGTATGTACACTGAGTATACAAAACATTAAGAACACCTGCTCTTTCCATGACATAGACTGACCAGGTGAATCCAGGTGAAAGCTAGGATCCCTTATTGATGTCACTTGATAAATCCACTTCAATCAGTGTATATGAATGGGATGAGACAGGTTAAAGAAGGATTTTTAAGCCTTGAGACATGGATTGTGTATGTGTGCCATTCAGAGGGTGAATGGGCAAGACAAAAAATTTAAGTGCCTTTGAATGGGGTATGGTAGTAAGTGCCAGGTGCACCGTGTTGTGTCAAGAACTCCAACGCTGCTGGGTTTTTCACTCTCAACAGTTTCCTGTGTGTATCAAGAAACCACCCAAAGGACATCCAGCCAACTTGACACAACTGTGGGAAGCATTGGAGTCAACATGGGCCAGCATCCCTGTGGAACGCTTTCGACACCTTGTAGAGTCCATGCCCCCAATGAATTGAGGCTGTTTTGAGGGCAAAAGGCAGTGCAGCTCAATATTAGGAAGGTGTTCCTAATATTTGGTATACTCAGTGTATGTCATAGGCTTGATTCATTGATAGATCAAGGTTAGGATGAATAGCAGTTTGCACAGGGGGCTCCCAAACTTAGACCAGGAGACACTGGTTTAGATCATACAGAACCTCATTTTACCTGGTTGTATCTGTTCACTGTCTGCTGAATTCCATGGATTTATGGAATTTATGGAAATGCACTGATCGTTTTCTGGCTAGTGTCAGGGCGGGTCAAGGTTCCATGAGACAACATTTCTAGGAGTATGATGATTTCTGTTTGCTATCGGGAATTTCTCTGCATATTTGTTGACTTTGCGGCATGGTAATGATGGGGTTTTGTATTCAGGACGCTCTTTGGTAAGGTCTCAACTCCGGTATAGGTGACCTAGCTGTTTTTGTTTAATTATATTTAAATCAGACCACTTGTTTTATCAATGGGAACTGTTGGATGTCCATGGAGGATGTGGCTTCTATAGAATTATTAGAGCTAGTATGTTGTAACAAAGTTTCATAAACCACAAACTTTATATTTTACAGAAGTAAAATATTGAGGAACTGGTCAGCGCAATAATAGTGTATGGACAGGAAAGTCAAAAGGGTTCCACATAAACAACACAATAATGATTCTCAAGAATGATTCATTCAACTAATGAATAGTCCTGTCACAGCCACAAACCCCAATGAGCAAATTCACAATGTAACTGAAAAACTTAGTCCAACATAACCTCTGGTTGAGTATTTGAAAGAAAGTCCCAAGTCCAAATAAATATTTGTAATCCAATGGTAAAACCCTTAAAACAGACTAAAAAAGTAATCCCAGAAAATGTAAGGTCCAACGGAAGGTGATGGCTCTGAACCACTCAATGTCTATTTTCCACTAATGAAGTGTGGAATCTGGAGAAAAGACCACTGGGGTGTATTCATTAGTCTGATTCCGTAGCAAAATATTTGATCTGTTGCAAAACGTTTTACAACGGAAACCGTTTACTTCAAACCGCAACGAAAACAAGAGTTTATATTGGACAACTTCAGGTAGGCCCCTCCCCGTTTGGTTATGTTTGCTCTATTTGCTTCCATTTGGTTCCTAGAGTAAACACGGTAAACAGTTTCCATTGCAAAACGTTTTGAAACTGACCAAATGTTTTGCAATGGAATCTGACTAATGAATACACCCCTGAAATCCCTCTTAATAGCAAACAATGCTAAGCTCTGTCCAAACAATGGTGCTTCAGCGTAATTCAATATGGCATCTGCAGCCTTAAAGGCCTACTGCATAATAGGCAATTATTAGCACAGTACAGTGTGCTAACATAGTACATACTTTAACACCATTATTATTATTTCTTTTAGGGGCACTGTTTCATTTCATTTTCACTTTATGCTTTAATGTGACAATGTTCTTGTTAAAGGAGCACTTATGAATTTTTTTTGACACGCTTATAAAAAAAGGTTGACACTTCATATACTCTTAACTATTTCATGAAAATAACTTTTTGGAACTATGTTCCTCCCTTAGGATTCACATAACCTAGAAATGTGCTTATCTTTATGGTATGTGAATATGGAGAAAAATCATGAGTCAATTAATTTGCAAAGGACATTATCTAGGGATGATGATCTCATTTCAGGCTCACCTTTGTATCTCCTACCTCACATCTCAGTCAAACCCATCTGCTGTTTGAGCTAACTTGGAATTAAACGTTGCTGCTATCATACTAATTTGCATTCAACTGGCTCCATTGGTATCTAAGATTAATTAGGCACTCATTATGTGGTCATATGGAGTGAATTCCAGCATACAGAGTATGTATAATAACTCTTCTGAGATCCAACAGCCTGAATACCTTTCCTGTTTTTCACCTGTTTTTCCCTCACTGAAATAGGGACCATGTATTTTTACTTCCTATTTCCCACTGATACACACTGGCCCTGTTCTAATTCCTTAAACATGTATGATTGGACAGGTGAACGTAAGGGCTCCAGAGGCGCTCCACCTATGGCTTTCACCTGTCATGCCATTTCTAATCAGTGATTACCTCAGGGACAAAGGAAGGATGCACGTTTAAAGAATTTGAACTGGGCAAGTAGTTGCAGTTCTGTGAGCAAAGCAGAGCAGTGCAGTAAATATCCCGGGGACAGGGTGTACCCTGTCTTCCTCTGGCAGTCTGTTAGCACCAATACAGTTGCAGTTACTGTATCAGGCCACATTTACAGCTGATGAACAGCAGGTGGCAGCACTGTGTTGCAACATATTATTTTGGCCCTGCAGGCTGTCCTCTCAGTGTTTGATTAGTGAGTGTGGAGCTGTAGGCTCCTCACAGGCTCTCATGTAGTCACACAGACACAGTTCCCCTCTCTATCTCACGGCGTATACTCACTGCATAGACACTCATAAACTTACAAATGTCCATGTGCACACACAATCTCACATATTGTACAGGCATACATAAATGCACATACATGCGCACTCACACAAACCATAAACACGCTCACATATAAGTTCCCATGAGCATGCACACACTAACATAAAGTCCCGCACACAAGTACACAGGTATTGACATTTACCCTAAAGATCCCATGGGTGCACTTGCATTGGCACACACATGATCAAACATAAATGATAATGCACACAGACACATTTACAAATTCCTATACACACACACGCGCACAAACACACCCTCACACGTCCCACATTCACACATTCCCCCCTCTCTCTTCCCCTCTCTCTCTCTCACTCACCCAGCCTCTGTCTAACAGATGGGACGAGGGCACTGCTAGATCCTGGTCCCCTGACAGAGTCCAACAATCTGATATGTGAGAGAGAGGAGGAAGAAGGGATGGGGTTTGATGATGACACACAGGGCTCAGAAGACCCCAGACACAGACAGACAGACAGACAGACAGACAGACAGACAGACAGACACACATACATACAGACAGACAGACAGCCAGACAGACAGAGACAATAGGAAAAGAGAGTGATAAAGTTAGAGATGAGAGAGAGATAGGAGTGATAGACAGATAGGAGCGAGAGAGCAGGGAGGGGGGGGGGGGGGGGTCAAGAGCTCTTTAGCGACTGGCTAATGGCTTTGAAATGACAACCTTGGTGACATATTCATGACATATTTATTTAGCACAGTTAGCGATGCAAATCAGTGGGCGACGGGGAGCGATAATTTGCATGCTAATACGTTCTTGTTTATGTGTAGAAAAAAGCAAAACGGTCATAATGCACAAGCTTCTGGTCAGTTAGTCCCAATTTTATGTTAAAGGCTTAAAGGCAAATTATTTCAAAAAAGTGTGTGTCCCTGGTGAGATGCAGAGGAACTGTAAAAAAGTATTTCATTTTACAGTTTGTCAACTTTGAATCATTTTATGGTTATCAATTATGAGTCATACCTCTATGACAATACACATTGCCTGTAAGGTATATCCCAGGGACCAACCAGCTTAGCCTGCTACAGCCTGATAGGAGACTGTCCTATTGTCCTATTGTGTTCAGATTAGTCATGTAAATCACATTTCTTCATTTGTTTTCATTCATTTTAATTGAATAAAATTGAATTGGGAAATTGCCTGTATGTGTGTACTTGTTTGGGCAGAGAGGGGTCTCTGTTTCTCCTTCTTTGACAATATCATGATTTCCCTTTTCTTCTAAAACCTTTATTAACCACATTAAGACCAATCTACAGTATGTAAATGTTTTCAGTGTGATTCAAATCCTTTTGGATGTATGGATCAGGTATGAAGCTGTGAGATTTGGCATTACTCATGATAGGATTGGAAAATAGCATGAAAGGCATTTAAAGGATTAGTGTAATGATGAGTGAAGGTAAACAAATCACATTGAATCAGAACTGACTGGCTCTCTATCTGCCACACACACACATACATGCGCACACACACGCACACACACACTGATATGAGAGAAATCTGCCTAAGCCCTCTGCCAGAGGGAATGAGATAATTTTAGAGAGCGTGTGAGTGCGTCTACATGTACGTACATGCAGGCGGGCATGTGTGTGTATGTGTGTGTGTTTGTGTGTGCGTGCAGGAGTGTATTTAAATGTCCGAAAGGATTGTAAGCAATCACGGCACAGCTGTGCGAGAGGGAGAGAGACACAAGTTATCAGTAATGACTGTCTGAAACACGTGTCAAACATCTGGAGACATTGGGCAATACCCTCCACATGGCTTCTCATTTGGCAATAGTGGGGCACTCACAGCCTTACTGATGAATCCTCTCGGCACCCACACAGAAACAGCCAGATGGAGTGAGAGTGAGGAGAGGATGAGAGAAAGAGAGGGAGAAAAAGAGACAGAGACCGGAAATGAGCGTGCAGGAGAGAAAGAGGAAGAGAGAGAGAAAGAGGGAAAGGAAAGAGAGATGCAAGAGAAATAATCTAGCAGGAAATGAATGCACTTTGAAGATAAGTACTGTTCCAAAGATTCAAGGAGAGGCCCCACGGCCCACAGCCCACCAACCACCATCACTCAACAACAAAATCCCAAACAGAAACCATTATCTCTCTTCCACCAAAAAAGGTACTCCCCATCAGATTCCATATTGCATTTTAATATCATGATGTTGTTAGCTTAAGCAGGTCTGAGCATAAACATGAAAACAACTAATGTAACCGGACTATGTAACCAGACTCTCCCTGCTCAGCCAGGTGAACCCAGCAAACCAGCCACATAAATAGACACAAGGCAGGCATATGAGGCTATCGTAGCATAGCGTAGCATAGCCCAATTAAAAAGCAGTGAGCAGGAATGCGGTCGATGCTACATGCCGTACCAAAGAGATACCAAAGAGATGCTAACGACTAATAATAATAATAATAATAATAAGCCATTTAGCAGACGCTTTTATCCAAAGCGACTTACAGTCATGTGTGCATACATTTTTACGTATGGGTGGTCCCGGGGATCGAACCCACTACTCTGGCGTTACAAACGCCATGCTCTACCAATTGAGCTACAGAGGACCACTACTTAAATATGGTCATGTTAATAAATTCTTCAACTGTTTGGAAATTACTTATACTAAGGCATTTTTGAAAATTCTATAGCAATAGACTAGGAAAGTGGCCGTGTGTTTTGACAATTGATAGACACTGCAGTAAATAAAACCCAATAAAAACATCGGTCCAGAACCAGTCTACGCAGACCAGTGCGCCATAGCCAATCAGAGCTACAGTAGTCCTTTGACAGCTCTTTGGTCTTGGCCATAGTGGAGTTTGGAGTGTGACTGTTTGAGGTTGTGGATAGGTGTCTTTTATACTGATAACAAGTTCAAAAAGGTGCCATTAATACAGACTACATGGTTGAAATAATACTTTGATACTCTGAGGGGGGAGGAGGGAGGAGAGGCAGGGATGAAGGGGGGAGAGGTTGAAAGGGTTCACTCGGGCTTAGTTCAAATATGCAACATTACAGGAATCTAAATATAGCACCTAGTCTACTACTTAACAGATGAAAATTAATTACGTTTGCTATTCCTGGCTCCAAAACCAGAAATGAAATAAACTGTAACAGGTCCAGTATGGAAAATGTATGCACTCACTAACTGTAAGTCACTCTTTTTTTTTTATCTCGCTAAAATGGGCGAAATTGTGTTTCAGTAGATTTTAGATAGTCAAGTCAATCCCAAGCTGATGTTCTACATGCTGTTAAAATATTAGGCGATTTAGGCCATAAAATATTAGGCGATTAAGGCCACAATTTTATGATATGCAATCTGACAGGATTTAAAATGCTTCTCAATTCACAGGCTGTGGCTTATTGCTCATCTGGCTATATCTGGCTATAGCCAGCATGGCAACAAACTGCTAAGCCGCTCACAGCAAGCTGCTTTCAAATAGCCTCCTACAAAAAGTGTTTGAGCCCAGATCTGATTCTGACTCTATGGCATTTAAAAACTAAACAAGCCACCACAATCAGTAAAGACCTACCAACTAGGGGTGATATGTTAATTCGCCAGTAAGCATTTAGGGAAATTCTGTGGCTGTTAGTTATCCAAATGTGGTAGCGAACAATAAAGTTGTATTACAATACTACTCCTTTGATGCAACACACTGAATACACACACCAACACGTCTGTGTCAAGCTTTTCCAGCTGCTGTATTGCAAGAAAAAAGAGACATTAACACTGCAAAAGGAAGATATTGGAGTCTACTTTGTGTGCAAACCTATTCTCTTTTTCCTTTGATGTAACAAAGACATCATGACCTGGAGCAAACTACTGTTCACATCTACTGTAGAATCATTTATTGTGAGATGCAGTCAACTCCCAATGAATGTAATGACTGGGACTGCTGTAAATGGGTGTACTAGACCAGAACAGGGAGATATCCAGAGCTATAAATATTATTTTATTTTTGAATTGGGACGGGTGAACTGCAATGCACTGCTATACAGTGTGCACTTACAGTGAGGGAAAAAAGTATTTGATCCCCTGCTGATTTTGTACGTTTGCCCACTGACAAAGACATGATTTTACTTTTTTTCTTTTTTTATTTTTTAGTCATTTAGCAGACGCTCTTATCCAGAACGACTTACAGTCTATAATCATAGACTTACAGTCTATGATCAGTCTACAATTTTAATGATAGGTTTATTTGAACAGTGAGAGACAGAATAACAACAAAAAAATCCAGAAAAACCCATGTCAAAAATGTTATAAATTGATTTGCATTTTAATGAGGGAAATAAGTATTTGACCCCTCTGCAAAACATGACTTAGTACTTGGTGGCAAAACCCTTGTTGGCAATCACAGAGGTCAGACGTTTCTTGTAGTTGGCCACCAGGTTTGCACACATCTCAGGAGGGATTTTGTCCCACTCCTCTTTGCAGATCTTCTCCAAGTCATTAAGGTTTCGAGGCTGACGTTTGGCAACTCGAACCTTCAGCTCCCTCCACAGATTGTCTATGGGATTAAGGTCTGGAGACTGGCTAGGCCACTCCAGGACCTTCATGTGCTTCTTCTTGAGCCACTCCTTTGTTGTCTTGGCCGTGTGTTTTGGGTCATTGTCATGCTGGAATACCCATCCACAACCTATTTTCAATGCCCTGGCTGAGGGAAGGAGGTTCTCACCCAAGATTTGACGGTACATGGCCCCGTCCATCATCCCTTTGATGCGGTGAAGTTGTCCTGTCCCCTTAGCAGAAAAACACCCCCAAAGCATAATGTTTCCACCTCCATGTTTGACGGTGGGGATGGTGTTCTTGGGGTCATAGGCAGCATTCCTCCTCCTCCAAACACGGCGAGTTGAGTTGATGCCAAAGAGCTCGATTTTGGTCTCATCTGACCACAACACTTTCACCCAGTTCTCCTCTGAATCATTCAGATGTTCATTGGCAAACTTCAGACGGGCCTGTATATGTGCTTTCTTGAGCAGGGGGACCTTGCGGGCGCTGCAGGATTTCAGTCCTTCACGGCGTAGTGTGTTACCAATTGTTTTCTTGGTGACTATGGTCCCAGCTGCCTTGAGATCATTGACAAGATCCTCCCGTGTAGTTCTGGGCTGATTCCTCACCGTTCTCATGATCATTGCACCTCCACGAGGTGAGATCTTGCATGGAGCCCCAGGCCGAGGGAGATTGACAGTTATTTTGTGTTTCTTCCATTTGCGAATAATCGCACCAACTGTTGTCACCTTCTCACCAAGCTGCTTGGCGATGGTCTTGTAGCCCATTCCAGCCTTGTGTAGGTCTACAATCTTGTCCCTGACATCCCTGGAGAGCTCTTTGGTCTTGGCCATGGTGGAGAGTTTGGAATCTGATTGATTGATTGCTTCTGTGGACAGGTGTCTTTTATACAGGTAACAAGCTGAGATTAGGAGCACTCCCTTTAAGAGTGTGCTCCTAATCTCAACTCGTTACCTGTATAAAAGACACCTGGGAGCCAGAAATCTTTCTGATTGAGAGGGGGTCAAATACTTATTTCCCTCATTAAAATGCAGATCAATTTATAACATTTTTGACATGCGTTTTTCTGGATTTTTTTGTTGTTATTCTGTCTCTCACTGTTCAAATAAACCTACCATTAATATTATAGACTGATCATTTCTTGGTCAGTGGGCAAACGTACAAAATCAGCAGGGGATCAAATACTTTTTTCCCTCACTGTATATAATATGCCCTATTGATTTAAGTTATAGGCCCTACGTGATCACATGTACGGTGTCCATTTTAGGACATTCATCAGCCAAAGACCTTATTTCACCTATTCGAAGTCACCATCCAAACTTGTGTTTTCCCTAGCACATAACACGCTCTATAGAGTGAAAACTTGTATTGGCTCGGGTACCCATTCTACTCGATTGTTATCTGTGTTCTGGCCTCAGTGGCTGAGTCCTGGGACCTGGGACATCATTCTGTGTCTGCATCTGCATCACAACGTATAGTAATAGGGGGCCTCTGCCCCTCGCTCTCTGGTCACTGCAGAGAGGTTTGGACCATGGCCTATCCAAATCGTTCTCTCTCCCTCCCTCTCTCTCTATCTCTCTCTCTCTCTCCCTGGTCTCCGGCCACTGTACAGAGATTTGGGCCATATGCCTCTCTCTCTCTCTTTATCTTTATCTTTATCTTTATCTTTCTCCCTCTCCCTCTCCCTCTCCCTCTCCCTCTCCCTCTCCCTCTCCCCTCTCCCTCTCCCTCTCCCTCTCCCTCTCCCTCTCCCTCTCCCTCTCCCTCTCCCTCTCCCTCTCCCTCTCCCTCCCTCCCTCTCTCCCTAGTCCTGTTGACTTTGAGCCGTGCTCCAGGAGAGGAGCCAAATCCAGGGTGCTGTGGTGCACTCCCCCTGCAGCAGTAAGGAGCCAGGGCTCCAGATGAGCTGAGCTGCTCTCCAGTGTGGAAAAGGAGCAGTCACACTAGAAGCTTCGCCTCACTGCAGCTGCCACCCACACAGTGCAGAAACACATTGACACACACACACACTCTGCCACTTCACTTCACTGTAGCCTACCTGCAGAGATTAGAGTAAAATAAAAGGCATGTGTACAGTGGGCTGAAAACAGATATAAAACTGTAATACACACACACCGGATGGCACACATTGCTGGGAAACCAGAAGTGTGGAGAATGCCCTCCAGAACAGGCAGCTACACCAGCTGACAAGCAGCAGCCTCATTACCGGCACTACTTCACTCACACACTCTATGCCTCTCGGACAAACATATTGTACACAGCATGCATGCACACACACACACACGGTAAAACACACACACACACTACACACACATTCTCACACATGAGAGAGCTTCACATCACTCCCCTCTGCAGGGGAACTAGCCCTCCCCACAGCACTCCAGCACCAGTCTCCATAGCGACGTCCAATCCAGAGCTGAGGAAAAAAAGATTTTGTCATCTTTAAAGCAGAACTGGCAGAGGAAGTCCAGGAGAGGAGAGGTGCAGGGAAATATGGAGCAGGAGAGTAAAGAAGAGGGAAAATACTCTGGGGCCAGAAAGCAGAGGTCAAATTAAACCTGAAGAGAAGAGAGGGAGAAGAGAGGAGAGAAGAGGAGAGCTTGGAGTGTAGAAGTGAGAGGTTGCTGTGAAGCCTTGCAGTTTTCACTTCCGCACCCAACACCACTGAATAACTGTCAAATCTCCACATGTATACTGTACAGTTGTACAACTGACCAGGTATCCCCCTTTCCTTTCCCTTTCCATTTAAAGCCGTTCCATTCGTTTGCCACCATCCCATTGAGAGGCTGTAATAGGACAATAGATTTTAGTCACATGGAGCGCTGTTACAGTGCACTCAAGGTATTCAGACCCCTTGACTTTTTTTTATTCTAAAATGGATTACATTTTTAAAAATCCTCATCGATCTACACACAATACCCGATAATGACAAAATTACAACAGGTTTTTACAATTTTTTGCAAATGTGTTAAAAATACAAAACAGAAATGCCTTATTTACATAAGTATTCAGACCCTTTGCTATGAGACTCGAAATTGAGCTCAGGTGCATCCTGTTTCCATTGATCATTCTTGAGATATTTCTACAACTTGATTGGAGTCCACCTGTGGTAAATTCAATTGATTGGACATGATTTGGAAAGGCACACATCTGTCTATATAAGGTCCCACAGTTGACAGTGCATGTCAGAGCAAAAACCAAGCCATGAGAAGACAGGATTGCGTCAAGGCACAGATCTGGGGAAGGGTACCAAAACATTTCTGCAGCATTTGAAGGTCCCCAAGAACACAGTGGCCTCCATCATTCCTAAATGGAAGAAGTTTGGAACCACCAAGACTCTTCCTAGAGCTGGCCGCCCAGCAAAACTGAGCAATCGGGAGAGAAGGGGGAGAAGGGCCTTGGTCAGGGAGTTGACCAAGAACCCGATGGTCACTCTGACAGAGCTCCAGAGTTCCTCTGTGGAGATGAGAGAACCTTCCAGAAGGACAACCATCTCTGCAGCACTCCACCAATCAGGCCTTTATGGTAGAGTGGCCAGACGGAAGCCACTCCTCAGTAAAAATGCACATCACAGCCCGCTTGGAGTTTGCCAAAAATCATCTAAAGGACTCTCAGACGATGAGAAACAAGATTCTCTGGTCTGATGAAACCAAAATTGAACTCTTTGGCCTGAATGCCAAGTGTCACGTCTATAGGAAACCTGGCACCATCCCTACGGTGAAGCATGGGGTTGGCAGCATCATGCTGTGGGGATGTTTTTCAGCGGCAGGGGCTGGGAGACTAGTCAGGATCGAGGGAAAAGATGAACGGAGCAAAGTACAGAGAGACCCTTGATGAAAACCTGCTCCAGAGCGCTCAGGACCTCAGACTGGAGCAAAGGTTCACCTTCCAACAGGACAACGACCCTAAGCACACAGCCAAGACAACGCAGGAGTGGCTTCGGGACAAGTCTCTGAATGTCCTTGAGTGGCACAGCCAGAGCCCGGACTTGAACCCGATCTAACATCTCTGGAGAGACCTGAAAATAGCTGTGCAGCAACGCTCCCCATCCAACCTGACAGAGCTTGAGAGGATCTGCAGAGAAGAATGGGAGAAACTCCACAAATACAGGAGTGCCAAGCTTGTAGCGTCATACCAAGAAGACTTGAGGCTTTAATCGCTGCCAAAGGTGCTTCAACGAAGTACTGGGTAAAGGCTCTGAATACTTATGTAAATGTGGTATTTCAGTTCTTTATTTGTAATACATTTCTAAACATTTCTAAAAACCTATTTTTGCTTTGTCATTATGGGGTATTGTGTAGATTAATAAATATATATATATATATATATATATATATATATATATATATATTTAGAATAAGGCTGTAACGTAACAAAATGCGGAAAAAGTCAAGGGATCTGAATACTTTCCGAATGCGCTGTATGTACATCGACATGTGAAGCATCCTCTATATTGTGCCACTATTTTCTGTTGTATATAGCCAGGTGTGCAACTTTGGTTTAAGAAGTGGTGGGGACAAAAACAATATTATTATTATTATTTGAACACTCCAAACAGCCTACCCGACCGCTCGGAGGTGTCCGCATGGTCCTAAAGCACACAGTTGCCTCGTTTTATATCACATTCCAATGATAAAACTGGGGGGGACAAAAATGCAATTTCAGAATGTGGGGGGAAAGTTGCGCCCTGTATATAGCGATAGAGGAATGATACTGTACATTGATGTGTTCCGCGCCAGTGCATTGATATGCTGTGCCTGAGCTTGAAACTGAACTGTAAAGTCAAGTTGAACTTGAGAACACATTCAAGTCCTATTT
This sequence comes from Coregonus lavaretus, assembly GCF_964263955.1. Classification (NCBI taxonomy): domain Eukaryota; kingdom Metazoa; phylum Chordata; class Actinopteri; order Salmoniformes; family Salmonidae; genus Coregonus; species Coregonus lavaretus. The sequence continues at coordinate 27,173,363 of NC_139990.1, forward strand.
CATCACTGTTGTTGTCAGTAAATAAAAATCTCCTTAGATATCGCAACGCAACCTCCAAAGCAAATGGAGACATTTGCCGTAACTGCAGGCAATGGAGATTATGGTGTGTGTTGCCCTTTTAATATACTGCCGTATTTATTCATGTTGATACTTAAAGGAAAAAGGGATTCACAATGATTTACAAACAGTTCACTAATGGTTAATAAACTACTTATAACAGTTAATAAGTAGTGTGTGACCTTCCTGTCCTTGTGTTACTTGGTTATTCACCATTGTCTTCTATATCCTACCCCTCATTACTCATCGCTCACTTTGCTGTCAACTCTGCACTGCAACCTAAACTATAAATGTCAGGAGTCATATATCTTGACAACCCTGCACATCAGACAGGCCTACACCATATATATCCACCACACTGGTGATCACTTACAGCCTACATTACATTACAGCCAGGATAGAATAGGCACACGTCATAGAATACATCAGTGGGATTTAGATAGGGCCTTCGAATCTGAATCCGCACGGAATTCGATACCTCCCCGAAACAATTAGACGTCTGATTCAGTAATCAGTATGCTCGTGACATTTGGCTCGCTCGTTATCGCGACAGTCTTTCCAGACATGTCAGATATGCCAACCTCCTGTGCCACCACCGCGGAACTGCTCTTCGGGCCATCGGCACGCTCAGCTACAGTGGAGGAGGTGGGAGAAGGAGGTGGAAAAGGAGGTGGGAGGTGTTTACATGTGCTGTGCGCTTGCACCCCCCCCCCCCCCCCCCAAACACACACCCAATAGCATAGTGTAACAGGTTGGTTGCCAGGGAGATGGAAAAGTCAGAAGAAGGGAGGGGAGGAGGAAAGGAGTGTACAGTCCATCTTCCTTGGCTGTCAAAATGGTTATTAAAGAAAGCTTTGGGGTGAAAGAGATAGGGAGGGGGTGAGGAGTTAGTGGGGGGCAGGGGGTGTCCAGTAGGATAGGGGGTAAAGTGAAAAAGATGGGGAGAGAGGGAGAAAGTGAGAGACAGAGGGGTGTTTGTGGGGTTTTGAGGAGAGGAGAAAAGAGAGAAGGAGAAAGTGAGAGGGAGGGAGGAATGGTGAGAGGGAGGGAGGGGTAAGGAGATGGGGGTACATAGAGAGCTAGAGAGTCGGGGGGCGGAAGGTAGCCAAGTGGTGAAGTGTGTTGGGCCAGTAACTGAAAGGTCACTGGTTTGAATCCCAGAGCCAGCTAGGTGAAAATATGTCTCTTGAGCAAGGCACTTAACCCTAATTGCACCTGTATGTTGCTCTGGATAAGAGCGTCTGCTAAGTGGGAGGGTAGAGAAGAGAGAGGGACCTTACATTGTGGCATGGCACATCCATTGAGGCATGGCACATCACACAGCCGTAATGAAGGGAACCTCTCATCCAGTTCTGTAGGGAGCTGAGGGAGGCTTTGAAGAGCACGGAGACGGACATTCAGACAAGTAGAGACATTACACTGCCACACTCTCAAGCATGCACTCTTTGTCTCTCAGGCCCAAACTCTTGCATAGGCACACCAACTTCCACACGCGCATTCTCTCTTTGTAAGCTATTAGACTAATTGTCTTCTCAAAGGCTCACACACACACACTTTCCACTCATCCCTCCTTGCAGTAAGACAATAAGTACAATTATTTCCCTCAAATAATGTTCCTGTTCTCTACCCTCTATTATTTCTTTCACACAGCACTGTTCTTCTTCCAGTATTTCCCTAGCTCAGTGATGACATCAGAATAACACTCCATACTGGTTTAATCAGTAGCAGGCCAAGGCCTTGATACCGTGGTCAAAACACTGGATGCGTCTTAAATGGCACACTATTCTCCTTATAGTCCCCTACCTTTGACCAGAGCCCTGGATAAGAGCGTCTGCTCAAAAGTAGTGAGCCCTGGTCAAAAGTAGTGCACTAAAAAGTGAATAGGGTGCCATATGGGACACAGCCAAAGTCGGCTCCCTCCTCTAATGGAAGGAAACACATTTGTCCTCCAGCAGTGTTGTCAAGGACACTATGAGGCCATCATAATTGAACGTTTTGCAGTGTGTCCACCACTTAATCACTGCTCGTGATCACTGCTCTGATGAAGAGTGATAAACTTGCCTTTGGCTTTGCTCCTATCGAACAGCCTCATATTTTGGTATTCCTGCAATGCACCATCTAATACTGTAACACATGCTCTGCTAGATCAAGATCAATGACTTAGTCTAGACTGTTTTTCTAGCCCCAAAGCATACTCAAACATTGTCTGCATTGCCATCATATTATTGTAATGTAATGTCATCCAGGAGTTGTGGACGGTTCTTTGTTGTCATACGTGAAATCAACCTGCGCTAAAGTCTTTAATAAACTACAAACATACAAAATGGTTATGTACAACCTAATATTTACTTATTTATTTTTTAGCGTTTACTTCACCTGGGAAATCAGATTGAGATTTACATATTTTTATCAAGTTGAGCCCCGAAAGTCTATCAAAGTCAATCAAACTTTCAATGGTGAAATGGATACTGTGGTCCGTGTGGATCTATAATTTGAACCCATGTTACTTAACACCTGGGCGGTGCCATGCTGCTGCTGCTGCTACTGACTGGACAGATGGCAGATGGAGTTACGGGGATCTTCTTGACGCAATCTATGTTGATGAACAGCTGAACCAGCCCACTGGTTACAGGTGGCACTGGGAGCAATGGGCCACCATTTTATGATGTCTAATATGGTCTCGAGAATAGCACCATGTTAAATGGCCTTAGTGCCTCCCATTGGCGCTCCGTTGTACTTTCTGATGCTGTGTGAGTTCGATTCACTTCAGTTTCACCCAGAGAGAAGATATAAAATTATGACAACATACAAGCTTTCTCAGTGAGTAAGGATGAGTCTTTATTGGTGTTTTCAGAAAAGCCAGACCACATTCCCCAGCATCCCTATAGGCAGGATCAGTAGACATTACTGGTGCAATTGGGTAGTGGTGTGCTCATGGGACTTGTAGTTTAATTATAACAGTCACAACAGGGAGTAGTTTATAATCCAGATGGGGAAGGGAAAATAGGCTGTGCACATTACCCGCAATGCCGTTTAGTAGCATACCATCACTGTGAGGATGGGCTACAAATGCCCACAAAAAGTTGCAGTATGCATATACAGACACATAGAAAAATAGCACTGTCAAAAGTTTATAAGCTTCTGCAAACAAGTTCCAGGTATCAAAAAGTTGCTTCTTTGTCCATCAAAAGATGGGTGGTGTTAGAAGCTGGGAGATGTAGTTCAAATTCTTCCAGGGTTTCAAGTCCATAGTTTGTAGTTGTTTCAGCTTTTGTTAAATTACAAAACAAGGACAAGACTACAGTCCCCACAGTGCACCTGGAGCTTTGTACAGTCTCAGTGGATGGTGCCAATAGTGAACAGGCTCATGGAAAATAAAGTAGAGTAAAGATGGTCTTGAAAAATACAAGGAAGATAAAATGAGAACTACATTCTCCCTTAAAAGTTGTAGCAAGGAAAATAAATATAAGAGTAATAATAATAACAACAACAATGATAATACTAGCAATCATAACTGTAATAGTAAGAAGAATAAAAAATAACATTGAATGCTATGTCTGAAATCAACAAAGACCTTAAAATCCAGAACTGGTTTTATTAGAATCTCCCTCCCAAGGTGAGTTGGTAGTACGCAGTACAATTCCATCGAATTCTACCTAATTGTACTGCCAAAATGGGCCAGCTCTGAAATGTATCCGGACAAAAAATAAAGAATCATAACTTCTGTAATCAACATTAAGATTTATCGTAATAATTTTTTATCCCCCAGAATGCCTGAGAAATTGACAATGATTCCAATCATTTTATACTACATTTATATATTCAAGCTATGTATATTATTACATCTATAGTCACATGTTCAAGCATATATCATATACACACATATCTTGTGAGAGAATAGTTTTTGTATTTAATATTTAATAGTACATGTGTATGGTACATAAGTGCATTGTTTCATTGGGTAAAGTTGTTTAGGAGAGGTATAGACATACTCTTTTGTGCGTCAATCTATATAAGACTTCCTCTTACAATACAATACGCAAAATAAAGAACAAATAAAAATAAATAAAAGGGTATAGACAGTTCATTTACTGTGTTGAGTTGTGTATGTTCAGATGGAGGAACAGGATGAGCACCAAAAATGATAATAATCATCATCATCATAATAATCAAACTTGGGGTGTGTTAAGTGTCAGCATGCTCAGGTTCATGCTGAACACTGCCAACTTAACCTGGGCAATCAATTCTAAACCAGTTTCACAATTCAAAATGGATCAGGAGAGGGAGAGAGACAGATTCCTGGCATATGCTGTAGAAAGTGATGAAGTGTTATTTGCCTTGACTGCTTGTGCGCTATCGTACACCGGCCCTGTGTTTCAAGGTCCAGCTTGCTTTCAGGGACAAATAAGAGTGTGTGTGTGTGTGTGTACATGCAGGTGTGTGTGTGTGTGTGTGTAATGTAAAAATGCATATGTTGTCACTGATCCAGCTTATTAGACTGTGTGGCTTGCCATGTTTGTTTGCGGTGTGTGTGTGTCTGTGTTTGTGTCTGAGCCAAACATATTCACCCATCTACATGAATACCTGGCAACACATTTGAGCAATATTTATTCACAAACATCTGTGTGGATGCAGCTGTTCTCGTGAGAGATCACTGACTGTAGCATTTCAATTAATTTTCTCTCTCTCGCGCTCTCTCGCTCTCTCCCTCACTGCCAGACACACAATTAAAAACATTTTATTCAATAAAGGAATAAAAAATTTATAAAAAATTAAAGGGCAACTCCACCACTTTTCAAATTCATTTTTGTTATCTCCAGCACACTACCAGGGTCAACGTATGTGAAAACAGCACATTTCTAAGTTTTGTAGAAAAAATATATACATTTAAAAAGTTCTACCCGATGACATCATCAAAAGTTTAAACATTTTAAAAACAGTGATTTTCAAACACTGAGATTCGCGGTGACATGGGGAGCAAGAAAATACCCTCACTTGGGCTAGAAACTTGTTGCACCTTTCTTCTTATCTTTTTAACCACAGATCATAGAAACGCATTGTTTTCACATATGTAGACACTGGTTTGGTGTTGGAGATGATGATTATGAGGATGAAAAGTGGTGGAATTGCCCTTTAAAGGACAATTTCAAATTTTTTCAACTTCATATTCATAATCTCCAGCACCACCTCAACATCAACATATGTGAAAATTGCGTGTTTCTAAGATAAGTGTTTCCTCCAATGACATCATCGGTGTGCATCGTGTGATTTTAACCAATTATGAGTAGGCATTGCCTACTAATTGCCTACTAATTGTCCACTAACTGGTTTATGATCTAATTGGAAACACTTACCTTCCTCTATCTATTTTACTACAAAACATAGAAACGCACCATTTTCACATTTGTTGATGTTGGGGAGGTGCTGGAGATGATGAATAGGAAGTAAAAAAAAACAAAAAAACATCCCTTTAAGTGCTTGAACGAACCCACAAGAACAAAATTACAACTATACAATGATTATTTAATCTTCTATCTGTTTATGTCCACAATCTTTAACTAAGATACATCTCCTCTCTCGCCGCCATGTTATCCCTGGATACAACCATTATACATTCTCTATTACGACCCCAGACCTCTAACCCCTCTATCTTAACAGCTTCTAAGTTCAAAATATATCATTTATCCATCTACCCTATTGTTAAAACATCTTCATATAGCCCCTATCTCTCTACTAAACTCACCCATATATAAAATATACAAAATATTATTTCCAAAATCTCCTCTGAACTGTCTGTCTTTGCAAATATAAAAATATACAGTTTTCCTATGTTGAAATCTCTTTGCTTTCTTCTCTCCTGCCCACCTCTCCTACTCCTCCTCTTCTAGTTATAGCTCATTCTCTGTTTTCTAGTTCGCCCATGCCTCCCTCCCTGCCCAGTACAGTTCAAAAATATACATGTTTTGTCATAGAAATAATTACACTATTCTCCCCTGGCTTGTCTCCTTGTCTTTAGCTTAAAAACATTAGTTGTCTGTATGATTTGAACACACCCATCTGAATTGGTGCGCGTATGGCCTGCGCATTACCCGCAAAAACACTGCAATGCACCTGATATAAACGCTGAATGATGTCACGACGTCCAGGTGACACAACCTGTCAAAGAGACACAGGAAGTGAAACCAGCATAGCACAGATACACAAAATGGAGGCTGCACTCACTACAACACTGTAGGCTACTCACAACATGGATGCATACGCCAGGTGTCATACAATGTTTACGTCATGTCTACGTAGGCCGTACGCGCACCGCCTCAACTAAAGTGCTGCTAATGTTGAGGTTGCCTTCTAACCCTCTCCTCCCTCCTCTTCTTCTTCTTCCTCACAAGTCTCCGTGTCGGCTCTCAAACTTGTTGAGGATGTTGCGGCAGCGGCCCAGCTCCTTGCGCATGTCGGCCACTTCCTGTCTGAGAGCAGCGTTCTCTCGCTCCAGGAAGGCAGCACGCACCGTGATCTGGTTCTCCTTGAGGCGCCGGGCGTCACGTGAGCGTTTGGCCGCCTCGTTGTTCTTGTAGCGCCGGCTCCAGTACTTGTCGTCCTACAGGAGTCACCGCAAAGTAGAGGCATGTTGTGGGGGTGTGTGGGGGAAAAGGAGGGAAGAGAGGAGGAGAGGAGAGGGGCAGGAAGGGTCCGTTTTGTGATGGCAAGGGGGGAAGGAGGAGAGGTGTCACAACTGAGGATTGTAATTGCACACTTGAAGCATGTACAGTGGGGAGAACAAGTATTTGATACACTGCCGATTTTGCAGGTTTTCCTACTTACAAAGCATGTAGAGATCTGTAATTTTTATCATAGGTACACTTCAACTGTGAGAGACGGATTCTAAAACAAAAATCCAGAAAATCACATTGTATGATTTTTAAGTAATTAATTTGCATTTTATTGCATGACATAAGTATTTGATCACCTACCAACCAGTAAGAATTCCGGCTCTCACAGACATGTTAGTTTTTCTTTAAGAAGCCCTCCTGTTCTCCACTCATTACCTGTATTAACTGCACCTGTTTGAATTCGTTACCTGTATAAAAGACACCTGTCCACACACTCAATCAAACAGACTCCAACCTCTCCACAATGGCCAAGACCAGAGAGTTGTGTAAGGACATCAGGGATACAATTGTAGACCTGCCCAAGGCTGGGATGGGCTACAGGACAATAGGCAAGCAGCTTGGTGAGAAGGCAACAACTGTTGGCGCAATTATTAGAAAATGGAAGAAGTTCAAGATGACGGTCAATCACCCTCGGTCTGGGGCTCCATGCAAGATCTCACCTCGTGGGGCATCAATGATCATGAGGAAGGTGAGGGATCAGCCCAGAACTACAAGGCAGGACCTGGTCAATGACCTGAAGAGAGCTGGGACCACAGTCTCAAAGAAAACCATTAGTAACACACTACGCCGTCATGGATTAAAATCCTGCAGCGCACGCAAGGTCCCCCTGCTCAAGCCAGCGCATGTCCAGGCCCGTCTGAAATTTGCAAATGACCATCTGGATGATCCAGAGGAGGAATGGGAGAAGGTCATGTGGTCTGATGAGACAAAAATAGAGCTTTTTGGTCTAAACTCCACTCGCCGTGTTTGGAGGAAGAAGAAGGATGAGTACAACCCCAAGAACACCATCCCAACCGTGAAGCATGGAGGTGGAAACATCATTCTTTGGGGATGCTTTTCTGCAAAGGGGACAGGACGACTGCACCGTATTGAGGGGAGGATGGATGGGGCCATGTATCGCGAGATCTTGGCCAACAACCTCCTTCCCTCAGTAAGAGCATTGAAGATGGGTCGTGGCTGGGTCTTCCAGCATGACAACGACCCGAAACACACAGCCAGGGCAACTAAGGAGTGGCTCCGTAAGAAGCATCTCAAGGTCCTGGAGTGGCCTAGCTAGTCTCCAGACCTGAACCCAATAGAAAATATTTGGAGGGAGCTGAAAGTCCGTATTGCCCAGCGACAGCCCCGAAACCTGAAGGATCTGGAGAAGGTCTGTATGGAGGAGTGGGCCAAAATCCCTGCTGCAGTGTGTGCAAACCTGGTCAAGACCTACAGGAAACGTATGATCTCTGTAATTGCAAACAAAGGTTTCTGTACCAAATATTAAGTTCTGCTTTTCTGATGTATCAAATACTTATGTCATGCAATAAAATGCAAATGAATTACTTAAAAATCATACAATGTGATTTTCTGGATTTTTGTTTTAGATTCCGTCTCTCACAGTTGAAGTGTACCTATGATAAAAATTACAGACCTCTACATGCTTTGTAAGTAGGAAAACCTGCAAAATCGGCAGTGTATCAAATACTTGTTCTCCCCACTGCATATAAAGTTTTTATACAAGTTTGTGCCTTACTAACAATGCCGTCACAATTAGCTACTCTACAGAAAGCGATATGAAAGTTTCCTACCTCATTCTTACCATGTTATTGCATGCACATCTACATACCAGTTCAAACTTGCCACTTTTGCCCCTTCCCAATGTGTGCCCTCCCTTGAGGCATGTCCCCATTGTCATTCACTTGAGTAAGAAGGAAGTTGCCCCGCTTCGTATGATGACATCATTTTGCTAACTTTACCTTTAAGCTTCTTCTACATTTAAAGCCAAGAATCGCAAGAAATGTAGTACCTTCTGCTCATCTGGCACCAGCATCTTGCGGGCCTTCTTAATCATGGGCTGTGGCTTGAGCTCCTCGTCCGAGAAGCGGTGCCTCCGGGGGTCGAAGACCTCCTGGCCCGGCACGCTGGACAGCGCCACGTCCGCCGGGTCCGGGTCAAAGTTCACCATGACGTCAGCGGTGCCGTTGGTGACCAGTGGGCCTCCTGGCGGCCCGGGGAGACAGGAGGAGGAGGTGGTGGAGGAGGGCGAGAGGTCAGGAGGCATGACCTGGCCACCTATATGGAGAGAGGCCAACAAAAACAAACTTGTGGTTGGTCACATGCTTCACACCGTGGCCACGGTGAAGGCTCAAAGCCTCCAGCATGCCGAGAATAAGGTAAAGCGGATTCGTTATTTCTGTGTTTATAGTGGCATCATCACACATTACATGTTTATAAGCAGTCTGCTGCATGGTGGCTGCAGTGATACTGGTCGGCCACCAGGTGGAGGCAGAGACTACATCAGTCAGTCATCATGGGGTTGAGCTGGCAGCTAGCTGGCTGATCCAGGATAAACCGGCACCAAAGCCCAATCCTAATAACAACCATTTTGGGCAAACATTTGAAACTGATCCAAGAACAATGCTGCTGTGTAAACAACCTTTTACATGCAGCTCTAAGCTTTCTTATGGCCATTGCTCTCTCCCCTCTTTTACCTTTGGTCAATGTCATACTATATTACCCTCAGTCAGTAGAATATGCATTATCTTTAAAGTAGTAGTTCCCTATTTTACAACTTGATGTTAGATGGTTCCTCACCCTGAAAGTAATCTATGTAATCCATGGTTCAGTTTTCTTTAAACAGCCACTACAAACTTCAGCTATCCTTAGCCACCACAAGATAACAATCAAATCAAATCAAATTGTATTTGTCACATACACGTGTTTAGCAGATGTTATAGCGAGTGTAGCGAAATGCTTGTGCTTCTAGCTCCGACAGTGCAGTAATATCTCACAATTTCACAACATATACCCAATACACACAAAAAAGTAAGGAATGGGATTTAAGAATATATACATATATGGACAAGCAATGACAGAGCGGCATGGACTAAGATACAGAAGAATATTATAGAATAGAATGCAGTATATACATATGAGATGAGTAGTGCAAGATATGTAAACATTATTAAAGTGGCCAGTGATTGTGACACACACACACAAACAATACACCTCACCTTTCATTTCACAGCAGTCTTTCCCTCAGTCTTTGTCAACAACATGTCATTCTGAAATGTTATGTCACAATGTTGTTCAGTGTGTAAAGACACTGGTATGGCAACATGGTGGTGTTATCTCTGCAATGTAAATCTCTCTGCTTCTTTATGCTAGGCTAGTCTTATGCAATGTTATGCTCTCTCTCTCTCTCTCTCTCTCTCTCTCTCTCTTCTCTCTCTCCTCTCTCTCTCTCTCTCTCTCTCTCTCTCTCTCTCTCTCTCTCTCTCTCTCTCTCTCTCTCTCTCTCTCTCTCTCCTTTACTTCCCCTCTATGCCTCTCTCCCTCCAACCCCTCCCTCTTCCTCCGCCCCTCCCTTCCCGTCTCTCTCTCGCTCCATTGCTCTCTGCATCGGCACGTGACATGACGCCTGCACATGGCCCAAGCGTGTGAGAGAGGGAGGGGAGAGAGGGAGCAAGAGGGAGGGAGAGATAGAGTGACAGGTTTCCGTCTCTCTCTCTCTCTCTGTGCAGTTTTTACTGTACTGCAGTCTTCCTTAACCCTTTCCTCTCCACATTTCATTAAAATGAATAATTGTGGTGGTAAAAGAGGGGAGGGGAGATCTTAAGTTAACCTCACCATTTCTATGATTGATTCCTGAATTTGTTTATTTCTCTAAGCTAAGGTGTCACTCTGATTGTTGCAATGATTTATCAGATCTGCAAAATGGTATGAAGTATTTGTAAACTCTGAGTGGTTGTTTTGGACCCGGTACCAGATCTGGCAAGAATGTTTTGTCAGAAAATAAAAATTGACATATCATTTGAAGGCTACAGTCCTTGTCTTTTTGGAAATCGAACTCAAATCTTACTGCTGGCAATGTCATAAGAATCTCCCCCTGCACCCCATGGAGTATGCAATGTTGGTCAAGTCACCAAAAGTGCAAACATTTAGTATGCATGGAAAGGGTACACCCTGATGGTTATTGTAAAGCATGTGTTTGTAGTTTTGTAGTTTTGAAAACGAAATGTACTTTATGAAGGTAGTATACAATATTATGCGTGGTTTAGAAAATGGCACCAGAGGGCGTCAGAGTTTAAGAGGTTAATAACCATAAAGCCACAAGTGTCAAAATAAAGGGCAGTGAAAAGTCTATTGGACTAGTTGTTTGAGACTATACCCTGTCTTTTTACCCTTTTTATATAGCATCTGCTATTTTTTTTGTCCCCTGTCCCATGCTCATCTTCCGCAAGCATCATGCCACCAATTTCACACTAGACGTTAGGAGATTTGGGGATTTTCGGATGCATCAATGCACAATGATGCATTTGTACTTTGGAATAAAGCACAAAGCCGTTCCATTGGCTCTCCTACATACTTGTTTTTGCCTTTGAGCTCCACAAACTGCCTGGGGACAAAACCAATGCCGACCTAGGGCATGTTGAGGATGGTGCAACTACTGCAATGACGGTTCCAGTCATCTTGTAACATTGTCGATCTTCCGCACACAAGATTTGCACAGACACATACCAACGCAAAACACGCAAACATATGGTCAAAAAGAAACAAACACTCGCATGGACACAATCAAACACACACACATACATACCTACACCCACCCACACCCTCCCCTCCTTTACCACACACCCTACTAACCATGTAGGCATTCGGGCCCTCCCATCATGCCTGGCAGTCCGTTTGGTGGTGGCGGCACATTGTCCAGGCCCAGCAGCGAGGAGGAGGAAGATGAGGAAGACATGGAGGATGATGAAGAAGAACATGGCGGAGGGGAGGACGGCGGGCACTGGGAGCTCTGGTTGGGCACGGCCGACTGCAGGGAGCTCTGCGAGGGCACCTGGGCGCTGGAGCTGTTGCCACCTTTGCTGTGCATGGCCATGCCGTTCTCAGTCAGAAACTCCTCCAGGTCCATGTACTGCAGCTGGAAGAGGCCACCGTCGCTGCAGGGCAGCGTGCGCTCCCACAGATGGGGCCCCAGGAAGGCCGACTGGGAAGGCCGGCCGCCTGGGCCTCCACCCATGGAGTCCTCTTCTGAGTCCTGGGGCTTGTCTTTGTCTGTTAGTGGGAGATTGAGAGAGATTGAGAGAGAGAGATTGAGAGAGAGAGAGAGAGAGAGAGAGAGAGAGAGAGAGAGAGAGAGAGAGAGAGAGAGAGAGAGAGAGAGAGAGAGAAATTTGACCCCAATAACTACCATGGGATATGCGTCAACAGCAACCCTGCATTATCATCAACAGCAGATTAGTTCATTTCCTCAGTGAAAACAATGTACTGAGCAAATGTCAAATTGGCTTTTTACCAAATTACCGTAGGACAGACCACGTATTCACCCTGCACACCCTAATTGACAAACAAACAAAACAAAACAAAGGCAAAGTCTTCTCATGCTTTGTTGATTTCAAAAAAGCTTTTGACTCAATTTGGCATGAGGGTCTGCTATACAAATTGATGGAAAGTGGGGTTGGGGGAAAAACATACGACATTATAAAATCCATGTACACAAACACAAGTGTGCGGTTAAAATTGGCAAAAAACACACACATTTCTTTCCACAGGGCTGTGGGGTGAGACAGGGATGCAGTTTAAGCCCCACCCTCTTCACCCAACTCGAATCTGAAGTCAAATGTCTACTGTTTGCTGATGATCTGGTGCTTCTGTCACCAACCAAGGAGGGCCTACAGCAGCACCTAGATCTTCTGCACAGATTCTGTCAGACCTGGGCCCTGACAGTAAATCTCAGTAAGACAAAAATAATGGTGTTCCAAAAAAGGTCCAGTTGCCAGGACCACAAATACAAATTCCATCTAGACACCGTTGCCCTAGAGCACACAAAAAATGATACATACCTCGGCCTAAACATCAGCGCCACTGATAACTTCCTCAAAGCTGTGAACGATCTGAGAGACAAGGCAAGAAGGGCCTTCTATGCCATCAAAAGGAACATCAAATTCGACATACCAATTAGGATCTGGCTAAAAAATACTTAAATCAGTTATAGAACCCATTGCGCTTTATGGTTGTGAGGTCTGGGGTCCGCTCACCAACCAAGAATTCACAAAATGGGACAAACACCAAATTGAGACTCTGCCTGCAGAATTCTGCAAAAATATCCTCCGTGTACAACAAAAAATACAAAATAATGCATGCAGAGCAGAATTAGGCCGATACCTGCTAATTATCAAAATCCAGAAAAGAGCCGTTAAATTTTATAACCACTTAAAAGGAAGCGATTCCCAAACCTTCCATAACAAAGACATCACCTACAGAGAGATGAACTTGGAGAAGAGTCCCTTAAGTAAGCTGGTCCTGGGGCTCTGTTCACTAACACAAACAGACCCCACAGAGCCCCAGGACAACAACAACAACAACACAATTAGACCCAACCAAATCATGAGAAAACAAA